>NC_048596.1:136561453-136834200 GCF_003668045.3 Cricetulus griseus
TCAGCATTTATCCCTGGTGTAAGAAAGAAATTTGGGAGTCCATTCCTCATGGAGGAATGCTCTTTCAGCCTGGAAACATGGGGGAGGAATGGGTCCTCCCTAGGATTATATGTCAGATTTTGGGGATCAACAATAGAGGGCCATACCCACCCAGGGGAGCAGAGCAGGATAGGGTGGGGGCTGATGGGTGAGGGGGGGAGGAGAGAGAGAGGGTGAAGTAGTTGACATGTGAGGCATGCTTCTTTCTAATTTGCACAAATAAAAATAATTTCTTTGGGAAAAACCCTGCAAAACAAACAATCAAAAAACACCCTGCTGGAATCATCAGGATGTTACTTAGTGGACTAAACATTATCCATGATAAATTGTAAATAGGTGTAGATCTAGTAACTCCAATTTCTGCATGTTTCTGAAGTTCTAATCAACCTACTCAGGAACAACCTTTGCATCAGGAATTCATGGTTACCTATTTGACAGGACTTGCAGAGAATTCATTTTCAAACATTCATAGGCGCCTCAATATTTACTACTCAATAAAATAGTACTTTTCAATTTTTTAAGAAAGTTGATTGTTACAAATATATCCATGTGTCTTCTGTGTTCAATTCTCATACAACAAATCTGAAACTTCAATTTTCTATTTTTGCAGAGGTTTTTTTTTTTAACTGTTCCTCTAAAATTTTCCATTCTTTTCCAAAAATGATTGTTTTCATATAAAAAATCCCCAAATACATTGTTGCTCCATGCAATTTTTATTAGTTATATGTAAGGGGCATCTAAATAATTAGATAGTATGACAAGTTGAAGCTAACATTGGACTTCTGTTTTAAAGGAATGCACAAAGATGATCAAAGAAAGTAAGAAGGAAAATAAAAATTTTAAATTTTAAATGATATTAGCCATATGGAATGATAATGTGTCACACACATTAGCATAACTACTTTTTCTCCTCTGAGGTTCATGAAACTCATTAATATTATCACTAGAGTTGTTTCTTTGTTCATTGTAATTATTTCCTAGTGATTATAAATGCATGATGGACAGGCCCCAGATGTATATAAAACTTATCAGATGTTCCTTGTCTATTATACCACATTTTTACACATAGAAAATATATGTAACACTGTGTCAAAAATTAACATACATTAATATGTATAATATGAACTACATAAAAAAGTACTTTTCCCACCATTCTACAAAAGTAACGAGGCCTACACACTTGATGTGTATTTTTTATGTAACTTATACTGTATGAGGGGGATTGAATGATGCACTATCTATGAGATAGGATATAAATTATCAGGAGTTAATTAAATGCTATGACCACAGTACTAGTAGTGAATTTTTCTTGGGGATAGGGACTGTGTAGCCATAGGCTCCTGGCCCAAGTAACAGGACCATGTATGGGTTTCATCTTGTAGAATGGGCTTTAAATGCTATTAGGAAACATTCGTTTATTCCACTTATATTGATGTTATTATCGTATCACTTGGCAGTTTTTCACAGTTCATTTAATAACTGGGATCCAAACCTTAATTAGGATTGGTGATTTCTTTCCCCTCTGGTAGCATGCATGAAAACTCCCAGTATTTGCAAACTTATCCAGTAGGGATCAACCTTACAGGTCAAACTCTATTGATTTCTCACTGTCCTGTATTTACATCTGTGGTGTCTGCAGCAATAGGGCCTTGCTTTGAAATTCTTGAGTTTAACCAAGAATGTTAACAATAGCCCATAAGGAAGGGAACATCCCTGGAAACCAACTCCAAAGAGGTATCACATTCCTGGAACTGGACTTTGTATTAGTCTATAATGTCCAGTAGAGAACTTGTTGCCCTATTGTCTGTTGACATAATTTTAAAATGCTTATAGGTGTATCTAAACATTGAAGACATTTTTATAGTACTAGGTTGCCTTATGTCATATTCAAAATGACTTCAGAGTCATTTATCATCCACCATTTTCCCTCTTTTTTGTAGCTCTTCCATTCATCACTACATGTCACATGATTTTTCCTTAGTCCTTTACACAAGTGTTTTCCAAACACTTTGCTTTCCTTAAATATATGCTGATACTCCCTTACTAGTTTTCTGATCTATATAGTTATAGCAAGTAGAATAACTGAAACACACATATCTATAAATCAGTTGTCAGTTTTAACTATGAATTTAATAAACTTTCAGGGAATAGCAATGAATTTGAGTTGTGATTCAGACCAGCCTAGAAATTGCACCCTCCCAAGCAACAGACATTGCAATCCCATATTATCTGATACCTCTGAGAATTTATCTTTAAATCTGTATGCAATCATCATGGGGTGGGAATTAGTAGTACTTTAAGAAACTGTTATGATAAGGAATAACAGGAAAAGTCATTATGCATTTCTGATGCATGGGGCACATAGCATACAGGTAATAATATATGACAAGTACATGTCATGCCCCCTTTATCTCCCTGGAAACAAGAAATAAAAGCTAAAAACTCCTGAAAATTTTAGGGATTTTCTAATAATATTCTGTCTGTTTTAGACACACTCATACACAAACATTCACAATGTATTGGTAGGCTTGGTATACACAGACTACTTTTTCCATAAAACAATAGTAGATGAATTCATAATAAAGACCTATAGTGGCTCCCAATGATATGGTATCTCTCATTCTGCTCTCTCTCCTCTATTCTTCCCCCAACTCAATAATTCTGCTCCTCCATTTCCTCTCCTCTACTCCTCTTCTCTTGCTCTTATTGTAGCAACTCCCTCTCCCATAACTTCATGCTCCCAATTAGCTCAGGAGTTCATGCCACTTCCCATTCCTGGGGACCATTTATCCCTTAGAGTCCTTCATGTTTCCTAGTTTCTTTGGTGAAGAGGATTATAGGCTGGTAATCCTTTACTCTATGTCTAAAATTCATATATGAGTGAGTATATACCACGTTTGTCTTTTTGTGACTGGGTTACCACACTCAGGATGGTTTCTTCTAGTTCCATCCATTTGCCTGTGAATTTCAAGATTCCATTGCTTTTTTCTGCTGAGTAGTACTCCATTGTATAAATGCACCACATTTTCTCAATCCATTCTTCAGTTGAGGGGCAACTAGGCTGCTTCTAGGTTCTAGCTATTACAAACAATGCTGCTATGAACATGGTTGAACATATGTCCTTGTTGTATGAACATGCACTATTTGGGTATATACCCAAGAGAGGAATGGCTGGATCTTGAGGTAGACTGATTCCCATTTTTCTGTAGGCTACCTTTTTGGTATTTGTTTTAAAAAAATGTTAAAATTTACATTATCAAAATATGTAAACATCACTAGGAATTACAATGTTATATTTTACTACAATAACTTTTATTCATTGATAACCTAACTGCTCCTGGATAAACTATATCTCGAGAGGGTGATGCTCGGGGAAATCACAAAGAAAAAAAAAGCAGTCCCCGTGGTGTCCTCTCTCCTCTATAGCCCCTTAGGGTCCACTGAGCAAGACTGGGATGTAATTTAAGGCGATGTGCTCCTTCGTTGTTTCAATTATTTTTAAAACATAATCCTACACTATTCTCAGGAGAGGACTTAGAAACACAAAATTTGTGAAAAACGCTTCCTGGTCATAACCAACTTTAAAAATCCACATTAAAGGTAAAGACTTAATGCAGCCCCCCTCCCCCGACCCGTAAAAAGCACTTGCTACAGGAAATGTGTCACAATCCTTTTCTGGGGATAGAAACTAAAGGAACCAAAGATTCTCTTTGTTGGCAATTTCCTTCAGAACAGCAATCACCTTCCCACTTCCAGGCTGCAGTGGAATAGTTTTGAGCATTGTTTTAATTGTTGAAATGAAAGCTTCTTTCTATTTGCGATTTTACCCAATCAGCAAACACAGTCGCACTTCCACGTTAGGGAGAGTAGCTTTGAGAACGAAATTTCACTTTTTAAAAATAATCTCTTTATTTGTGATTTCCCCTGAGTACCAAACACAGTCACACTTCCAAGGAGAGTGACTTAAGCCCAGGATTTCTTAGCTTAACTGAAGTTTTCTCTTTGTGATTTCTCCCTAGCAGCAAATACAGTTCGCAGGAGAGTGACGCTGTATGGGTTTATTCTTACATTTACAGTTTAGTGATTTCATTGTTCAAGTTTAAATCCATTAATTCATGTACTTGCGATCATATATATCTTTAAATACACACCTTTTCTTGTTAAGCTTTTTTTTTCCTGTGGACATGCTAAAGAGAATTTTGCTTTTTAACCCAATCTTGTTTCCGAATATATTACTAATTATTTCCTATATCTGGATTGTGTAAAGGAAACGATGTGCAAGGTTACCATTAATATGTCCATGCATATCGTGTGTCAGGAGGTCAGAGATCAACATTAGTGTGGTAGGTTCTCCTCTTCTTCTTCATTTTTAAAAAGGGTCTTTATTGTTTCTTCCACTACATATTGTAATGTGCTTCTAGACAATAATCTGATCATTGATTTACAATTTCCCTCTCACTTTCCTCTTATGTTACTTTTTGGATATTTGGTTCTGTATAAACAGTATTTTAATTGTAATAAATTGAATTGAATGGAATTTACACACACACACACACACACACACACACACACACACACCATTCCACACATCTTTTCCTTTTATATTACTAAATATTTCCTGTATCTAGATTGTGTCCAAGAAATGATGTGCTACTTTACCATTAATATCTTCATGCCTACTGTGGAGAGAAATAGCATATATGCAGCTTTAATATGTAATTCATCTTCATTGTTATATAAAATATAACTTGTGTTGACCAGTTTATTTTAAAAACTAAGACACCTTGAAATACTTGGAATGAACATTACCACACATATGCATTGTAAAGGATTGAAATGAAATCTCTCCTTTGAGGTGAGATTCACGGAGATAGAAAACACAAATAAAATAAGAATATAGTTTCTACTAGGAGCCATTAATATCAAATATTAGAAAGTAACATTGATTTTAAGTGTCACAATCACTCGACCAGCATTTAAAAGTCATTAAGTGTTATTAAAAATGAGTGATTTTTAAAACAAGTCGCTACAGCATGCAAATTAGAGATGTGAAAGACAAAGAAAGGATTAGCAGTCAATGAGGACTAAAGCCTTCAAAGAAGACTAAACAAGAAAGCAATTCTCAAAAAATATAAATGGATAATCTATATGACACACTATGTGCTGTTCTGTTGCTAACTAAATATGCCCTTGAAATTAAAATGAAAAGAAAGCCTGGTGAACTGCGAAATTTGGATTTTGGAGAATAAAAAAAATATAGGGGAAATGGGAAGGAAGAGTAACAAAGAGATTCTATTAAGCAGTGCAGGATTAGGAAGGGTGAGAACCACTCTTAAAGGAACATGTCACAATTCCATGGAACATTAGGATTGGTCTTGTTAGGGAATTCTTAGCTCACAGCGCCACCTACCGTCCAAAAGAGTAAGGTGACTAAGGAAGGGTCATTTAAAAGTTCCGCAAAGGAAGCTGGTGGCTCAGGGACATATTACTGTGTTCATTTCATCTGAACTTTTAATTTTTTTTCAGTTTGTAATGTAACATATGACTGCTGGAGTAGAAGGATCTATTTCATGCTTCCTTTTAAAGAAATAAGGAATTATGTCCCATGACATCATCTTTTGCCCCTTCTTACACTTACAAGTAATGCAGATGAACAAAGTGAACAATATATGGCTGTTTTTTTATTTTATTCACAAACATGAAGGAAGATGTGCATATTGGCATGAACACATGCATTGTTTATTCTTGGATCCCAAATTTATTCCGTTGACCATTTATTGTGATAGTATTCTTCACTGACTCTGTTTTATTTCCATGAATATTGTTGTCTACAGTTGTTCATTGGTTCACAAGTCTAGAAGAATCTCATACGTTAAATCTTCCATGCATTTTAATAATGTGAGAGATGTGATAGAGTGGTATGCTTATTTGGTGCAGTCTCCAGGTGGTGTTGAGGCCCCTGACACCCTGCTGAAATCAGTTTCACTTGATGCCTGCAGTGCTGGGAAGCACCATTCTTTACAAAGTGACTGGCAGGCTAGCTGAGAAAACAGGGGTTTGTGCCTCAAGGCTAAGTCATAATGACCCATTGAAGGTTAACTCTTTTGTTCTCCATTGTGATGACTTGGTGTGAAAGAGAGTGGAGATCCTCTTCCTGTTTTCCTTTGTCTCTGCTGACATCAATTTACACCAGCTGTGGGAAATTTACCACAGTTCTAATACACACCAGTTATTTTAAAATGTGGCTAACAGAGAAATGTTTGCTATTTAATCTTCCTGTCTGTTTTGATCCTTGCTCCTTGAGTTGTTCTTAGTTTTAGATTGGCTAGGTATTTTCTCCTGAAAAAAGGCAGTACTTTTTGTAAAGAAGTATTTAATTTGTATGGAATTATTAACATCCTGCAACAAGTTTCTATTACTCATCTTATAAATTATCTTTTATTTATATTGATGTGAAATCTTCAATCCTAATGAATAATGTCATTGCCCTATTTATAGTAGCTAGCATGCTCTGATTATCCTTTATTGTTCTCTGTATTATATATTGCTTCTCTTTTGTTTTGTAATTTTGTAGCAAAATAATTTTAACATGAGATTTGTTAATACAATATCAAATATTCTCCATAGTGTTGAACAATAATTATAAAATACCATTTAAAATCTATGTGAGTTTCATTGAACTTTCTATTCTCTGTTTTAAAACAAGTACTTGGGTCACAGCCCTTCCTATCCTCACTTACTACAGTCTAGCACTTGGTAGTTTCTATTAAATTCCCCCCCCCGAGATTGGTCATTTCACTTTGCCACTTCCCTTTCCAAGAATGTTTGGATGTTTATTTCCTTAGAAAAGTAGGAACCGGACATTGTAATTAAGAGTTCAACAGTTTGTGTCTGTTCCAAATAGTAACGTAGCGAGGAATTGAAACCTTGTGACACATTGGTCATTAGGAGTTGGGGCTGGAAAACCTGGATAGACCACATGTGATTTAAGTAGACTTAGACATTAAAGAGCTGTTTACTAATGGAGGCTTTAAAAAGCAAAATAATACTTAATCTTGCAGGTCCTCCCTCAAGGTAAATTCATGGTAGAATATACCCAAACTAATGACTATAGCCATGTAGTTGGTGAGTATTTTGTTTTATCTCAATTTTATACTTTAAGATGGAAATGTTAGTACAACATTTGTGTAGGTAAGAGAAAGGACAGAACTTCACAAATGTACCATTAAGAATTGCAATCCTGATATTTTTACCTACCTTTTTTGTATAAATTCTTACAATATTTTCTTCATTAACTGTTCTTTTTTATTTTTATGACTCCCTGATTGTTCAGTTACATGTTTACCATTTTTCTGTTTTTCATTGCCTAAGGATGGCTGTCCTAAAAATGAGTCTCTAGGCTGGGCTGGCTTCAAACTCTTAGAAATGATAGCCTCTATATTCCAAATACTGGTACTAAAGTTGTGCACTACAACACCTTGCTCTATTTTTTTCTTTCATTTCTTTTCACAAGTTGGAAACTTAGGTGGATAGGATGTGTACACAACTATGGAAGCTTTCCTATTGTTTCTAGCTTGATTTCCATGTGCCCTACATGCAGTAGATGTTTTCTTCAAATTAGGGTCTTACATATGATAGCATTCAGCAATCATAAACAATGGTAATACCATTAATGATTTTGGGAGTCCCTGGTGTCTCCCAAGATAACAATTCATGGGAAAAATCACAGTCTTGGAAATAGTAGATGCATTTTAAATTGCTATGGTTTTGTTAAGGAATAATATCTAGACAATTTGGTTGGTGAAGGTGTGTCATTCTTGAAGGAAGTGTGCTGGAAGGGCAATTCATCAGATTTCAAAAGCCCATGTCTGGTCGAGTTCTCCTCCTGTGCTAGTGAAACAGGTTGTAACTATGAATTACCTCACCAATGCCATCCTTGGGTTGCTTACTGCCATGTTTCACACCATGATATTCATGGACTGAACCTCCAAACCTGTAAGGAAGACTCCAGCTAAATTCTTTGTTTTCTAAGTGTTTGCTTGGTCATGGTGTTACCTTCAAAGCAATTGAAAAGTGACCAAGATCCCTACCATTTAAATTATCCATTTAGCTTGCCAATAAATGTTGAAATTTTTCTTTGGTAATGTTTTCCTTACATCTGGTAGGCTATAGTGTTCCTAGATAAAATGGATATTTATGTTTCTAATGTATCATTTTAATATATACAAATAAAATGTAGCAAATTCTTTAGTTTTGAATTTTCCCCCAGAATATTAATGTTTTTCACTTCTCTTAACTTTTTTCATTTTTTATTTAATCATATTTATTTGAAGTAGAAACAAGATTGATTTACATGACAATCCTAGCACTTCTCTTATCTTACATTTAAGATTTTCTCATATTTTTCATTTGTTTCAATCTCTACTGTCCTTACATTTCTCTTAATGATTCTTTAGTTCTTCTTACTTTTTCAACTTTTATTTTTTGATAGATTGAACACAGCAGTAAAAACAAATGGGTAAGAGATAATTTGTTTTGGAACTACATATGGTTGCCATGTCCGGGAAATGTCCCAATTTCAAATGTGGAAGCACTTTCATTAAGTTAATATTCAAAGATAGCAAAGAAAGCCATATAACCTGATTCTTTTCAAATACCCTGCTGGCAACATTAGGATAGTGCTTAGGGGACTAAAGGTTAGACATGATTAATTGTAAAAAGGGGTAGTACCAGCAGCATTCCAATCTCTGCATGTTTCTGAAGTTCTAATCAATCAGTCTTTTCAGGAACTAACTTTACATTAGGAATTCCTGCTTACCTATTTGACAGGACTTGTTGAGAATTCATAGTCAAACATTCATAGGAGTCTAAATACCTCACTATAAAATACTAGTATTCAAATTTTAAAGAATGCAAAATGTTCAGTAAGTGATACAAATATACCCATGTGTCTTCTGAGTCCAATTTCACATACTACAAAACTGAAACTTAAATTTGCTATATGGTGCAGGATTGTTTTTATTGGTCCTCTAAATTTTTCCATTCTATATAAACATTATTGTTTTCATATAAAAAAATCTCCAAATATAGTGCTGATCTATGCAGTTTTTATTAGTTATATATAAGGGTCAAATAAACGGGGAGGACTTATGACAAGTTGAAGCTAACTTTGGCAATCCTTTTTAAAGGAATGCACAAAGAGATAAAAGAAAGTAATACAGATTCAATGCAATCCCCATCAAAACTCCAACACAATTCTTCACAGACCTTGAACAAACAATTCTCAAATTTATATGGAGAAACAATAGAACCAGGATAGCCAAAACATCCCTATACAATAAAGGAACTTCTGGAGGCATCACCATCCCTGACTTCAAGCTCTATTACAGAGCTATAGTCCTGAAACCAGCTTGGTATTGGCACAAAATATACTGTTAGACCAATGGAATAGAGTTGAAAACCTTGATATTACCCCAAACACCTATGAACACCTGATTTTTGACAAACAATCCAAATCTATACAATGGAACAAAAAGAATATCTTCAACAAATGGTGCTGGCATAACTGGTTGCAGACATGTAGAAGACTGCAGTCAGACCCAAGCCTATCGCCTTGCACAAAACTTAATTCAAAATGAATCAAAGACCTCAACATAAATCCAGCTACACTGAACCTATTGGAAGACAGAGTGGGAAATACCCTTGAATTAATCATTACAGGAGACTGCTTCCAGAACATAACACCAGTAGCACAGACACTGGGATCAACAATTGATAAATGGGACCTCCTGAAACTGAGAAGCTTCTGTAAGGCAAAGGACACAGTCAGCAAGACAAAACGGCAGCCCACTGACTGGGAAAAGATATTCACCAACCCCACATCTGACAGAGGGCTGATCTCTAAAATATACAAAGAACTCAAGAAGCTAGTCCCCCAACACCAAACAACCCAATTAAAAAGAGGGGTGCAGAACTGAATAGACAATTCTCAATAGAGGAATCTAACATGGCTGAAAGACACATGAGAAAGTGTTCAACATCCTTAGTCATGAGGGAAATGCAAATTAAAACAACTCTGAGATACAATCTTACTCCTGTCTGAATGGCTAAAATCAAAAATATCAATGACAGTTTATGCTGGAGAGGATGCAGAGAAAGAGGAACACTCCTCCACGGCTGGTGGGAGTGCCAACTTGTACAACCACTGTGGAAATCAGTATGGTGATTCCTCAAGAAAATGGGTATCAGTCTACCACAAGATCCAGCAATTCCATTCCTAGGCATATACCCAAAAGAAGCACATTCATATAGCAAGGACATCTGTTCAACCATGTTCATAGCAGCATTATTTGTAATAGCCAGAAACTGGAAACAGCCTAGATGCCCCTCAACCGAAGAATGGATAGAGAAATTGTGGTACATTTACACAATGGAGCACTACTCAGCAGAAAAAAAAACCAAAAAACAAAAAACAAAAAACAAAACAATGGAATCTTGAAATTTGCAGGAAAATGGATGGAACTCAAAGAAACCATTCTGAGCGAGATAACCCAATCACAAAAAGGCAAACATGATATGTACTCACTCATATGTGGACCTGCTTTATGATACATAGTAGTGACCATGCTTTATCAGAGCTGTTTTTAATGATGTTGCTCAGAATGGTTTCCTCCCAGATGATGACTGAAAAGCTAATTTAAAAAAAATGTTGCCAAGTACCACAAGAGTAACAGAACTGTGCTGTTTTCTGGGATTTTGTTTTTCACTTTGTTGTTGTTGTTGTTTGTTTGTTTTTTTTTAATGGAGTGTGCTGGATGTCTCTACAATTTTGTTCAAATGACTGCAGAACCTGGAAATCCTGTTGCTGCTATGCATGCATAACATATTGCTATTATTGCTTTCTCTCTCTCTCTCTCTCTCTCTCTCTGTATATATATATATACATATATATATGTATATATATATATGTATATATTAATTGAAACTCAAATATGTGATGAATCCAAGGTGTTTCAGTAAGTTCTCACCTGTGCATGCAAATTTGATTTCATCTTTAGTAAGTAGTAAATTTATATGCTTGCCAAAAAAAAATAAGTGACACACTGGAAGACAAATGTCACACATTTTCAATTTTATGTGTAACCTAGAAATGATGAACTTATGGAAACAGAGAGCAGAATTGTGGCTATTAGGCTTCAATGTGGGTTTTTTAACAGTGGGGAAACGATTGGTTTAAGGATATAAAACTGCAGT
Source organism: Cricetulus griseus (assembly GCF_003668045.3). NCBI lineage: Eukaryota > Metazoa > Chordata > Mammalia > Rodentia > Cricetidae > Cricetulus > Cricetulus griseus. The sequence continues at coordinate 136,572,746 of NC_048596.1, forward strand.
TGGACAAGAGGCATAAACTCTGTGACGTTCTGAGGTCTACTGAGAGCATGATAAGTATGGTTGTTAACAACATGCTATATTTTAAATGTTGTGAGATAGTATACTTTAAGTGTTATCAAAACAAAAATGATGAATATGTGTGATATAACATGTTAATTGGTTTAATTTAGCCATGCCATTGTGTACATACTGTATTGTGTATCATAATTGTGCATGACTTTGTTTATGAGCTGAATAAATAAATGGAAGAAAAAAAAGAAAGTAACAAGCAAAATAAAAATTTCAAATTGTACATTGATATTAGCCATATGGAAAGATGATGTGATACACACACTAACATAACTACTTTTTCTCCCCTAAGTTCACCAATGTTGTTAATTTTCATCACTATGGTTCTATCTTTGTTCATTGTTTTAATTTCATGATCATAAATGCATGGAAGATGCCCCCAGAGGAATATAGAACATATCACCTGTTCCATGTTTTTTATACCAGATTTTACACAGAAAAATTTATGTAAGACTGTGTCAAAATTAATATACATTAATTTGTATGACCAAAACTACTTTTCCACCATTCTACAATAATAACTAGGCCTACACACTTGGTGTATATTTTCATGTAATTTCTACTCTATGAGGTAGTTTGAATGATGCACTATCTATGAGAATGAATATAAATTATTAGAAGTTAGTTAAATTTTATGACCACAATGCTAATAGTAAATTTCTCCTAGGGCATAGGCTCCTGGCCCAAGTAACAGGATCATGTATGGGTTGCATCTTGTGACATGGGCTTTAAATGATATTAGAAAACATTTGTTCATTCCACTTATATTGATGTAATTATTGTATCACTTGGAAGTTTCTCACAGTTCATTCATTTTAATAACTGGATTCAAACTTTAGTAGGATTGGTGATTTCCTTTCCTCTTTGGTAGCATGCATGAAACCTCCCAGCATTTGCAAACTGGTCCAGGAGGGATCAACCTTACAGGTCAAACTGTATAGACTTCTCCTTGTCCCATGATTAAGTCTCTGGTGTCTTCAGCAATATGGCTTTGCTTTGAAATTCTTGAGCTTAACCAAGAATGTTAACAATAGCCTGTAATGAATGTGGCTTCCCAGGAAACCAACTCCAAATAGATATCACATTCCTGGAACTGGCCTTGTATTTATTAATCTTTAATGTCCAGCAGAGAAATTGTCGCCCTATTGTCTGTTGACATTATTTTAAAATGCTTCTATGTGTACCTACAGATTAAAGACATTTTTATAGTAGTAGGTTTCCATATGTCACATTCAAAATGACTTCAGTGTAATTTATCCTCCACCATTTAACCTCCTTTTCCTAGCACTTCCAGTCTTCTCTACATTTAACCCTGCATGTAACATGATTTTCCCTTAGTGCTTTATACAATTGTTTTCCAAATTCTTGTCCTCTTTACATATATCCAGATGCTCCCTTACTAGTTTTCTGATCTATATAGTTATACCAAGTAGAATAACTGAAACCCACATATCTGAAAATCAGTTGTCCCTGGAAACAAGAAATAAGCTAAAAACTCTTAAAAATTTATGGATTTTCTAATACCATTCTGTGTGTTTAACACACACTCATATACAAATATTTACAATGTATTGGTAGTCTTGATATAAACAAACTAATATTTCCATAAAAAATAATAAATTATATCATGATAAAGACTAAACGATGCTTCCCTATCCATGTACTTACTAAAGCAACATACAAAATCTCAGAATCTTCCAACATGTGTGGAAATAAACTTCATTAGTAAACTAGTTGCTTAGTTTTGAATAAAGCCATGGTTCTATCTGTAACAGGAGAGAGGAATCCATGTTTCTTCTTCTTTTATTAATTTAATTTTTACATAGCTTCCATTGGTTTTCTGTATTATTGTGTGTAATGTGCAAATGTTATATGATTAAATAGTGGTAAACTATTTGTTAAAGGGTGAGTTATATTCTAACTTCTTTGTATTTGTTTTAAAAAGTATTAAAATTGGCATCATTAAAATATGTAAACTTCATTGGAAATTAGAATATTGTATTATGTACAATAATTTTTATTCATTGATAATTTAACTGCTCCTGGATAAACTATAACTCTCGAGGGTGATGCTCAGGGAAATCACAAAGAAAAGAGAAAGCAGTCCCTGTGGTTTCCTCCTCCCTCCTGTTAGGGTCCACTGCACAAGACTGTGATGTACTTTACAGCGAAGTGCTCCTTCGTTGTTACAATTATATTTAAAACATAATCCTACACTATTTGGAATCAAAGACTTAGAAATACAGAATTCGTGAAAAACGCTTCCTGGTCATAACCGACTTTAAAAATCCACATGAAAGCGAAAGACTTACTGCAGTCTCCCTCCCTCCATGGCTTTGAAGGACCGGCTACAGGAAGTGCATCCCAATCCCATTCAGGGGATGGACCAGGCTGCCCAGGAAACCAAAGGAACCAAAGTTTCTCTTTGTTTGTGATTTCCTACGGTGCTGCCACATCGTTGCACATCCACGCTGCTGCAGAGTAGCTTTGAGCGTTGGTTTAATTCTTTAAATGAAAGCTTCTCTTTATTTGCGATTTTACCCAATCAGCAAATACAGTCGCATTTCCACTTTGGGGGAGAGTAGCTTTGAGCACGGAAATTCATTTTTTTAAATAATCTCTTTATTTGCGATTTCCCCTGAGTACCAAATACAGTCGCTAGTCCAGGTTGCAGGAGAGTGACTTGAGCACGGGATTTCTTTCCTTAAATGAAGGTTTCTCTGTGTTAGTGATTTCTCCCGAGCAGCAAACAAAGGTCGCAGGAGAGTGGCATTGAGTGCGTTTATTCTTACATTGAAGTTTAAGAGTTTAATTGTTTATGTTTAACTCGTTTAATTCATGTACGTGCGATCATATATATTTTTTTTAATGGAACGCCTTTTCTTGTTAAGTATTTGTTTTGTTTTGTTTTTCTCTACACGTGGCTTCATAGATACATCCTAAAGAGAGTTATGTTTTTTAACTCAGTCTTTTTCCGTTTATATTATTAACTATTTCCTGTATTTGTGTAAAGGAAATGATGCACAAGGTTACCATTAATATCTCCATGTTAATCATGTGTCAGGAGGTCAGAAATCAACATTAGTGTGGTGGGTTCTCCTCTTCTGCTTCATTTTTAGAAAGGCTCTTTATTGTTTCTACCACTGCATATGGTAATGTGCTTCTAGACAATGATCTGATCATTGATTTTCAAATTCCCTCTCAATTTCCTCTTATATTATTTTCTTTATACTTTGTTCAGTATGATCAATATTTTAATTGTAATAAATTGAATTGAATGGAATCACACACACACACACACACACACACACACACACACACACACACACACACGCACCATCCACACATCTTTTCCCTTTATATTACTAAATTTTTCCTGTATCTGGATTTTATCCAAGTAATGATGTGCTACTTTACCATTAATATCCTCATGCATACTGTGGAGATAAATAGCATATACTTGGCTTCTATATATAACTAATCTCTATTGTTATATAAAAATATAACTTGTGTTGATCAGTTTATTTTAGAAACTGAGACACCTTAAATATTTGGAATGAACATTACTACACATAAGCAATGTACAAACGATAGAAATGATAAGTTTCTCCTTTGAGGAGAGATTCACAAAGATAGATAACACAAATAAAATAACAATATAGTTTCTACTAGGAGCCATTAATATCAATATTAGTAAGGAACATTGATTTTAAAAGTCACAAGCATTCAACAAGCATTTAAAAGTCATTAAGGGTTATTAAAAATAAGTGATTTTTAAAACAAGTCGCTAAAACATGCAAATTAGAGATGTGAAAGACAAAGAAAGGATTAGCAATCAATGAGGACTAAAGCCTTCAAAGAAGACTAAACAAGAAAGCAAATCTCAACAAATATATATGCATAATCTATATAACACACTATGTGCTGTTCTGTTGGTAACTAAATATGCCCATGAAAAAAAAAATGAAAAGAAAACCTGGTGGACTGGAAAGTTTGGATTTTGGAAATAAAAATTTGGGGAAAATGGGAAGCAGGAGTAACAAAGAGATTCTATTAAAGCAGTGCAGGATTAGGAAGGGTGAGAACTACTGTCTTAAAGGCACATGGCACAATTCCATGGAGCATAAGGATTCAGGAAGTTAGGGAATCCTGAGCGCATTGCGCCACCTAATGCCCCCCAAAATTAAGGTGCCTAAGGAAAGGTCATTTAAAAGTTCTGAAAAGGAAGCTTGTGGCTCAGGGAAACATTACTGGGTTCACTTCAGATAAACTCAAATTTTCTTTTTCAATATGGAAATGTAAGAAATGATTTCTGGATAGAGGGATCTACTTCCTGCTTCCTTTTAAAATAAATAAGGAATTCTGGCCCATGCCATCTTTTCCTGCCCTTTCTTAAACATAATAGTAATGCTGACAATCAAAGTGAATAATATGAGGTTGTTCTTTTATTTTATTTACAAACATGGAGGAACAAGAAAATATTGGAATGAGCACAGACATTTTTCATATTTGTATCCCAAATTTATTCAGTTGACCATTTATTGCGATATTTATTCTCGGCTGATTCTGTGTTTTATTTCCATAAATATTTTTGTCTACAGTTGTTCTACAGTTCAAAATCTAGAAGAATCTTTTAAGTTAAATTGTCCATGCATTTTTAGCAGTGTGATCGATGTAATAGAGTGATATGATTATTTGGTGCAGTCTCCAGGTGGTGTTGAGGCCCCTGACACCCTGCTGAAATCAGTTTCACTTGATGTCTGCAGTGCTGGGAAGCACCATTCTTTACAAAGTGACTGGCAGGCTAGCTGAGAAAACAGGGGTTTGTGCCTCAAGGCTAGGTCATAATGACCAAGTGAAGTTTCACTCTTTTGTTCTCCATTGTGATGGCTTGGTGTGAAAGAGAGTGGAGATTCTCTCCCTGTTTTCCTTTGTCTCTGCTGACATCTATTTACACCAGCTGTGGGAAATTTACTGCAGGTCTAATACACTCAAATTTTTAAAAAATGTAGCCAACAGTGAAATGTTTACTATTTTCTCATCTTATCAGTTTTGGTCATTGTTGTTTGAGTTTATCTTAATTTTAAATTGGCTGAAAAAAATAAGCAGTATTTTTTGTAAAGTAGTATTTAATTTGTATCTAAATAACATGCTGAAACAAGTTTCTATTCCTCATCTTTATATCACAAATTATCTTTTATTTATATTGATGTGAAACTTTAATCATAATGTCAGTGACCTTTTTATAGTAATTATTATATTGTGTTTATGTGGCTTATCTTTTGTTTTGTAATTTTGTAGCAAAGTAAATTTTTCAATTTTATTTAAATTCTTAAAATACTACACATATTTACATATCCATCCACCCATTCCCTCGGCCTCCAATCCTCCCATGTTCCCCACCAACCCACACAATCCATCCCACAATGCCTCCCCAGGGATAGTGTGGACCTCCATCAGGGACATTCCAAATCTGTCATATCATTTGGGGCAGGGCCTGTGCCCTCCTTGCTGTGTCTGGGCTGCAATACCATAGGGAGTGGGCTCCCAATGTCCACTTGTGCTCTAGGTTTAGAGACTTGCTCCACTGTTTGAGGTCCAATAGATGCCTTCTAGCTGGCACGCACATTCAAAGGGCTTGGTTCGCTCCAATGCTGTTTCCCAAGCTTTATGAATATGGTCTCCATGTTCTCACTAGGTCAGTTCAACTGAGTCTCTGGGTTTCTGCAGACCTGTCTGGCTCCGTTTTTTCATCCCTCCTCCCTCTCCACAACTGGATTCCAGGAATATGGTTCATTGCTTAGCTGTCTGTGAAGGTTTCTGCTTCAAAAAGCTACCGGGTGAAGGCTCTAGGAATGGTAACCAAGGAAGACACCAGTCTCATTATAGGGGAAGGGCATCAATAGCATTTTATCTAACACCGCTTGGATTAATAGTTGGAGTCATAGCTGTGGATCCTGTAACATTACCCCTGTGCCAGACCTCTCTCCATACCTCTTCTGTCTTCCTCTATCAAGGAATCTCCTTTCTTGCTCTCCTCTATTCCTCCCATCCCAGTCTTCTAGTTCTCCTCACCCCTCCCCTTCTTCCCTTCCCACCTCCTTCGTCTACAACCCCCATGCTCCCACTTTGTTCAGGGGATCTTTCTGCCCTCCGCTTCTTCAAGGGACTATGCAATCTTCTCCTGGAGTCCACCTTGTTTCCTAGTTACTCTGGCTTTGTGGATTGTAGACTGGTAACCTTTTCCTCTATGTCTAAAAATCGTATATGAATTTCAAGATTCCATTGCTTTTTTCCACTGAGTAGTACTCCATTTTGTAAATGTACAAAATTTTCTCTATTCATTATTCAGGTGAGAGGCATCTAGGTTGCTTCCAAGTTCTGGCTGTTATAAATAATGCTGTGGTGAACATGGTTGAATTTATGTCCTAATTGTATGGATGTGCATTTTGGGCTATATGCCCAAGAGAGAAATTGCTGGATCTTGAGATAGACTGATTCCCTTTTTCCTGAGAAACTGCCATACTGATTTCCAAAGGGGTCTCACAAGTTTACACTGCCACCAGCATTGGAGGAGTGTTCCTCTTTCTCCACATTCTCACCAACATAAACTGTCATTGGTGTATTGATTTGAGTCATCTTATAGGAGGAAGAGGTATCTCACAGTGGTTTTGAGATACATTTCCCTTATGGTTAAGAAGTTGAGCACTTTCTCAAGTGTCTTTCAGCCATTTTAGATTCCTCTGTTGAGAATTCTCTATTTGGTTCTGCACTCCACTTTTTAATTGCATTGTTTGGTGTTTTGGTGACAACCTTCTTGTCTTCATTGTATATTTGCTGATCAGTCCTCTGTCAGATGTGGGTTTGGTGAATATGTTTTCCCATTCTGTGGGCTGCATTTTGTCCTGGTAACAAATTAATTTTAACATGAAATTTGTTAATACAGTGTCAAATATTCTCCATAGTGTTGAACAACAATCATAAAAAAACATTTAAAATCTATCTGAGTTTCATTGAACTTTCTCTTTTTTGTTTTACAACAACTACTGTGGTATGCGCACTTCCTATCCTCACTACAGTCTAGCACTTGGTAGTTTCTAGTTAAATCACCCACCATAAGATTGGTCCTTTCACTTTGAAATTTCCCTTCCTTAAAAAATGGTTGGATGTTATCAACTTAGAAAAGTGGGAACCAAACATTATAATTCAGAGTTCAACATGATGTGTCTGTTCAAAAGAGTCACTTAGTGAGGAATTGAAACCTTGTGACACATTGTTCATTATTAGTTAGGGGCAGGAAGACAGTGATAGACCACATGTGATTTAAGTAATATTAGATGGGACTCCCATTAAAGAGCTATTTACAAATGGAGGCTTTAAAAGGCAAATTAATATTTAATCATGTTAAGGTAAAAAAAAATGGTAGAATATACCCAAACTAATGACTATAGTTATATAGTTAGTCAGAATTTTTTTATCTCAGTTTTATTCTTTAAGATGGAAATGTTAATACAACATTTGAGTAGGTAAGAGAAAGGAAAAAAATTCACAATCATACAACTAAGAGTTGCCACCCTGATCTTTTACCTACCATTTTTTATAAATTCTTACACTTTTTGGTACATTAACTGTCTTATTATTTTTCAATATAAGCACATGGTTGTGGTGATACAAAAAAAGAAAATAGAAAAGAAATTGTCATAAAAACTCTCCCTTGTGCCTATAATTCCTGCAATGGAATAGCCAATGCATTAACTAGATTAGATTTCGGCAGTTTTATTTCACATGTATAGTTTTATCATCATTTCCATATCTGACCACAATTATTTATTTTTTTCCTTTTCTTTTTTTTATTAATTCAAGTTAGGTAACAAGCTTGTTTCACATGTAAGTCCCTTCACCCTCTCCCTCCCCTCACCCCCATCCCTCCTCCCCTACCGCAACCTACCCTCACCCCATCCACCTACCACTCCCCAGGCAGGGTAGGGCCCTCAACAGGGTCTCAAGTCTGTCAAATCTTCCTGTGCTGGACCTGGAGTATTCCCCATGTGACCACAGTTATTTTTATGCACTGTATAGCATTTAATATATTCACAGAACAAGTGAAGTGTGGAACTCCACATTTAATACTAAAACAGACTATTAGACACAATATTAATCTTTGCAGTAAAACCTGGACAGCATTTATCAAAGACAGTGGATATAGGAAGAAAAACAGATATTCACTCTTTTTTTCTGGAGTTTCAAACATGATTGAATTACATGACAATCCCAGTTTCCTTCTCCCTCCCCTCCTCCCCTACCATCCCCTAACTAAAATCCAACCTATCTCATATCCTTTCTTCTAATCTATACCTGACTCAAGCTTTCTGCTCCCTCATGACCTCTGTATCCTTCCTTTTCTTCCCTTCTCATTCTCGTACCTCCCTGTACCCTCTTCCCATGCTCTCAATTTGCTCAAGGGATCCTGTCCCTTTCTCCTTCTCCAGGGGATGAAGTTTGTCTCTTTTAGAGTCCTCCTTGTTACTAGTTTCTCTGGCAGTGTGGATTGTAGGCTGGTAATCCCTTACTCTATGTTTAAAATCCACATATCAGTGAGTATATATCATGTTTGTATTTTTGTGTTTGGGTTACTTCACTCAGAATGGTTTCTTCTAGTTCCATCCATTTTCCTGCAAATTTCAAGATTCCATTGTTTTTTTCTTCTGCTGAGTAGTACTCCATTGTGTAAATGTACCACATTTTCTGTATCCATACTTCGGTTGAGGGGCATCTAGGCTGCTTCCAGTTTCTGGCTATTACAAATAATGCTGCTATGAACATAGTTGAACAGATGTACTTGTTGTATGAATGTGATTCTTTTGGGTATATGACTAGGAGTGGAATTGCTGGATCTTGTGGTAGACTCATTCCCATTTTCTTGAGGAGTCACCATACTGATTTTCAAAGTGGCTGTACAAGTTGGCACTCACACCAGCAGTGGAGAAATGTTCCTCTTTCTCCACATACTCTCCACCATAAACTGCCATTGGTGTTTTTGATTTTAGCCATTCAGACAGGAGTAAGATGGTATCTCAGAGTTGTTTTGATTTGCATTTCCCTGATGGCTAAGGATGTTGAACACTATCTTATGTGTCTTTCAGCCATTTTAGATTCCTCTATTGAGAATTGTGTGTTTAGTTATGTACCCCATTCTTAAATATATTGATTGGTGTTTTGGAGAATATCTTGAGTTCTTTGTATATTTTGGAGATCAGCCTTCTGCCAGATGCAGGGTTGGTGAATATCTTTTCCCAGTCTGTGGGCTGTCATTTTGTATTGCTGACTGTGTCCTTTGCCTTACAGAAGCTTCTCAGTTTCATGAGGTCCCATTTATTAATTGTTGATCTCAGTGTCTATGCTACTGGTGTTAGGCTCAGAAAGCAGTCTCCTGTACCAATTAATTCAAGAGTATTTTCCACTTTATCTTCCAGTAGGTTCAGTGTGGTTGAGTTATGTTGAGGTCTTTGATCCATTTTAACTTAAGTTTTGTGCAGGGCGAAAGGCTTGGGTCTATCTGAAGTCTTCTACATGTTTGCATTCAGTTATGCTGGCAGCACTTGTTGAAGATATTCTTTTTGTTCCAGCGTATGTATTTGTATTGTTTGTCAAAAATCAGGTGTCCGTAGGTGTGTCAGTTAATAGTAGGGATTTCTACTCTATTCCATTGGTCTACCTGCCTATTTTTGTGCCAATACCAACCTCACCAAATTGCACAATTTATGGGTCCAGGAAGAAATAAAAAAGCCATTAAAGATTTCCTAGAATTCAATGAGAATGTGGAAACAATATATTGAATCCTATGGGATACTTTGAAAGCAGTGCCAAGAGGAAATTTCATAGCACTAAATGCCCACATAAAGAAACAGGAGAATAATCACAATAGAGAATTAACAGAACAACTGAAAGCTTTAGAAATCAAAGAAGCCAATACACTCCGGAGGAGCAGACACCAGGAAATAATCAAGTTGAAGGCTGAAATCAATAAAATGGAGCCTGGGAGTACAATACAAAGAATCAATATAACAAAAAGTTGGTTTTTCAAGAAAATCAACAAGATAGACAAACCTTTATCCAAACTTACCAAACAACAAAGAGTGAACATGCAAATTAATAAAATCAGGAATGAAAAGGGGGTCATAACAACAGACTCAGAGGAAATCCAGAGAATCATCAGGTCATATTTTGAAAACCTATATTCCTCAAAATTTGAAAATCTAAAGGAAATGAACAATTTTCTGGACAGATTTCACTTACAAAATTAAATCAAGAAGAGATAAGCAACTTAAATAGACCTAAAACCTCCAATGAAATGAAAACAGTCATTAGAAGTCTCCAAACCAAGAAAAGCCCAGGGCCAGATGGCTTCAGTGTAGAATTCTACCAGAAATTCAAAGTACAGCTAATACCAATTCTCCTCAAAGTATTCCACACAATAGAAGCAGAAGGTTCATTACCAAACTCTTTTTATGAGTCTTCAATAACCTTGATAGCTAAGCTACACAAAGACACAACTAAGAAAGAGAACTAAGACCAATATCCCACATGAACATTGATGCAAAAATTCTCAATAAAATATTGGCAAATCGAATCCAAGAACACATCAGAGAAATCATCCATTGCTATTAAGTAGGCTTCATCCCAGGGATTCAAGGAAGGTTCAACATATGAAAATCCATCAATGTAATCCACCAAATAAACAGACTGAGGAAAAAATCACATGATCATCTCATTAGATGCCAAAACAGCCTTTGACAAAATCCAACACCCCTTCATGATAAAGGTCCTGGAGAAATCAGAGATAACAGGAACATATCTCAACATAATAAAATCAATATACAGCAATCCAACAGCCAACATCAAATTAAATGGAGAGCAACATGATCCAATTCCTCTAAAATCAGGAACAAGACAAGGCTGTCCACTCTCTCCATACCTCTTCAATATTGTCCTTCAAGTTCTAACTAGAGCAATAGACAACAAAGGGAGATCAAGGGAATGCAAATTGGAAAGGAAGAAGTCAAACTCTCACTATTTGTAGATGAAATGGTAGTCTACATAAGTGACCTGAAAAACTCAAACAGGGAACTCCTACAGCTGATTAACACCTTCAGCAAAGTGGAAGGATACAAGATTAACTCAAAAAAATCTGTATCCCTACTATATACGGATGACATATTGGTGGAGAAAGAAATCAGAGAAGCATCCCCCCTTACAATTGCCACAAACATAAAACCTTGGAGTAACACTAACGAAAAAAGTGAAAGACCTGTACCATAAGAATTTTGAGTTTCTAAAGAAAGAAATAAAAGAAGATACCAGAAAATGGAAAGATCTCCCATGTTCTTGGATAGTAAAAATGGCAATCTTGCCAAAAGCAATCGACAGATTCAATGCAATCCCCGTCAAAATTCCAACACAATTCTTCACTACCCTTGAAAGAAAAATTGTCAACTTTATATGGAGAAACGAAAGACCCATGATAGCCAAAACAACCGTGTAAAATAGAGGAACTTCTGGAGGCATTACCATCTCTAACTTTAAGCACTATTACAGAGCTATAGTCCTGAAAACAGCTTGGTATTGGCACAAAAATAGACATCAAAGACATTTTGTTTCAAAAAACAAAGTAAGCAGATTATTTTAACATATCCAAATAATTTTCATTTCTAACATTTTTTTGTATTTACTTATATTGGGATTTTTTCTGTGTATGTGTTTTGCCTACAATTATGTTTTTACATCACATGTAGGATGGTTCCCAAGGGCATCATAAGAGGGTGTTGGATTCCTATAATGGAAGCTATCAACTGCTGTAAATGGTCATTTGGTTGATGGGAAGAAAACACAGGTTCTCTGCTGGAACAAAAGTTTCTCTAAACTACTAATCTAGGATTTTGAACATGGATATTTGATGTTCATTTAAGAATTTTTAAACTGTTCACCATAATGTTGAGGGCTCTGAGTCTTACTGTTTCGATGATGGAGTGTATCATAGTGCATTATTTTTTTCTATTATTTATTTTTTATTAGTTCAAATAAGGAACAAGCTTGTTTCACACGTCAATCCCTTCTCCCTCTAACTCCCCTCCCCCAACACTCCTCCCTTACCCTCAACTACCCCCATGCCATTCACCTTCCTATACCCAGGCAGTGTAGTGCCATCGATGGGACCTCCCCAAAGTCCACCGCATCATCCTGGGCTGGGCCTGGGCCCTCCCACATGTATCCAGGAAAAGAATGCATCCCTTCACTTGGGATGGGCTCTCAAAATCACTTCTTACACCAGAGAAAAATTCTAATCCACTACCAGGGCCCCCCTATAGTGCAGAGGCCTCCTCATTGATATCCATGTTCAGGGGTCTGGATTAGTCCTGTTCTGGCCTCCCAGAAAGCTATCAGGTGTCCATGTGTTCCCCCCTTGTACAGTACAGCTGTTTCTGTGGGTTTCACCAGCCTGGTACCCACCCTTAGTCTTCATTCCTCCCTCTCTGCAACGAAATTCCAGAGGGCAGTATATCTGTGGGTGTCTGCCTCTACTTCCATCAGCCACTGGATGAGGGCTCTAGGAAGGCATAGAAAGTAGTCATAAGTCTCAATATAGGGGCAAGGCATTTAAGTTATCATCTTCACCATTGCCTAGATTGTCAGTTTGTTTCATCCTTGTAGGTCTCTGAAAATCTCCCTAGTGCCAGATCTCTCATCGAACCTGTAATTGCTCCCTCTAATATGGTATCTCTTATACAGCTCTCCTCTATTCTTCCCCTACTCAATATTTCTGATCATCCATTTCTTCTTCTCCTCTCCTCTTATCCTCCTCTCATTCTGGCAGCTCTCTCTCACCTACACTCATGCTCCCAATTAGCTCAGGATTTCCTGTTCCACCCCATTCCTGGGGTCCATGCATTTTTCCATTAGAGTCCTTCTTATTTCCTAGTTTCTTTTGTAAGAGGATTGTAGGCTGGTAAGTAACCCTTTTCTATATCTAAAATTCATATATTTGTCTTTTTGTGACTGGGTTACCTAACTCAGGACAGTTTCTTCTAGTCCCATCCATTTGCCTGTGAATTTCAAGATTCCATTGCTTTTCTGCTGAATATTCTCTGGGGTCCATTCATTCTTTCTTAGAGTCCTTCTTATTTCCTAGTTTATTTGGTGAAGAGGATTGTAGGCTGGTAATCCTTTGTTCTATGTCTAAACTTCATATATGAATGAGTACATACCATGTTTGTCATTTTGTGACTGGGTTACCTCACTCAGAATGGTTTCATCTAGTTCCATCCATTTGCCTGCGAATTTCAAGATTCCATTGCTTTTTTTCTGCTGAGTAGTACTCTATTGTGTAAACTTACCACATTTTCTCTATTCATTCTTCAGTTGAGGGGTATCAAGGTTGTTTGAAGTTTCTAGCTTTTAAAAACAATGCTGCTGTGAACATGTATGTATGGACATGCATTATTTGGGTATATGCCCAAGAGTAGAATTGCTGGAATTTTAGGTAGACTGATTGCCATTTTTCTAAGCAAAAGCCATACAGATTTCCAAAGTGGTCTTAAAACTTTGCACTCCCACCAACAATGGAGGTGTGTTCCTTTTTCTCCACATCCTCTCCAGCATAGTCTGTCATTGGTGTTTTTGATTTTAGGCATTCTGGCCTGTGTAAGATGGTATCTCAGAGTTGTTTTGATTTGCATTTCCCTGATGGTGAAGGATGTGGAGCAATTTCTTAAGTGTCTTTCAGCCATTTCAGATTCTTCTGTTGAGAATACTCTATTTAGTTCTGCACCCAACTTTTTAATTTCATTTTTTTGGTGTTTTGGTGCATAGCTTCATGAGTTCATTTTATATTTTGGAAATCAGCCCTCTGTCAGATGTGGGGTTGGTGAAGGTCTTTTCCCATTCTGTTGGCTGTTGTTTTTCTTACCGAGTGTGTCCATTGCCTTACAAAAGATTCTCAGTTTCAGGAGCTCCCATTTATTAATTACAGATCTCAATGTCTGTGCTTCTGGTGTAATATTCCAGAAGCGGTCTCCTGTGCCAATTTGTTCAAGGATATCTCCCACTTTCTCTTCTAGAAGATTCAGTGTGGCTGGATGTATGTTGAGATCTTTGATCCATTTGCTCTTCACTTTTGTGCATAATGACAGATATGGATCTATCTACAATCTTCTGCATGTTGTGCCAGCTATATTTGTTGAATATGCTATCTTTCTTCCATTATATACATTTAGAATCTTTGTCAAAAGTAAGGTTTTCATAGGTGTGTGGGTTAAAATCAGGGTTTTGAATTCCATGCCAATGGTCTATCTGTCTATTTTTGTGCCAATACCAAGCTCTATCATAGAGCTTGAAGTCAGGGATGGTGATGTCTCCAGAAGATCCTTTATTGTACAAAGATTTTGTGGCTATCCTGGGTTTTTTATTTTTCCATATAAAGGTGAGAATTACTCCTTCAAAGTCAGTGAAGAACTGTGTTGGGATTTTGATTGGGGATTGGGTTGAATCTGTACATTACTTTTGACAAGATTGCCATGTTTACTATGTTGATTCTCCCTATTGAAGAGCATGGGAGATCTTTCCATTTTCTGGTAACTTCTTTAATTTTGTTCTTTAAAAACTCAAAGTTTTTAATGTACAGGTCTTTCACTTTTTTGGTTAGTGTTACCCCCAGACATTTTTTAATTTTTTTTTTATTAGTTCAAGTTAGGGAACAAGCTTGTTTCACATATAAGTCCCTTCTCCCTCTCCCTCCCCTCACCCCTATCCCTCCTCCCCCACCCCAACCTACCCCGAGCCCATCCATCCACCACTCCCCAGGCAAGGTAGGGCCCTCAACGGGGCTGAGACCTTCCCCATGTGTCCAGAGACAGAGTGTATCCCTTCACTTGGGATGGGCTCTCAAAGTCTCTTATTACACCTGGTAAAAATACTAATCCACTACCAGCGCCTTCCTGGAGTTCAGAGGCCTCCTTATTGACATCCATGTTCAGGGGTCTGGATCAGTCTTGTACTGGCCTCCCAGACAACATCTGGGGTAAATGTGCTCTCCTTTGTTCAGGCCTACTCTTTCTGTTGGTTTCTCCAACCTGGTACAGACACCTTCGATCTTCATTACTCCCTTTCTTCAACTAAATTCCAGATTTCAGCTCAGTGTATGTCTGTGGATGTCTGTCTCTGCTTCCATCAGCCACTGGATGAGGGCTCCATCTGTGATATGCCACCAAGAGCCCCAGAGAGGACCATGGCACCATCACTTCGTGAAGTCACCTCACAACTCCAAAAGCCCCCAAGACATTGTATGTTGCTTGTGGATATTGTGAAGGTTGATGTTCCTCTGATTTCTTTTCTCATTGGATTCAGCATATGTATATAGTAGGGCTACTGATGTTTTTTACTTAATTCTCTATCCTGCCATTTTGCTGAAGTTGTTTTTAAGCTGTAGGAATTTACTGGTAGATTTTTTTGGGGTCACTTATGTAGACTATCATATCATCTGCAAGTAATGAAAGTTTGATTTTGGCCTTTCCAAATTGTATCCCTTTGATCTACTCTTCTTGTCTTATTTCTCTTGCTAGAACTTCAAGTACAATATTGAAGAGATATGGAGAGAGTGGATGGCCTTGTCATGTTCCTGATTTTAGAGGAATGGCATTGAGTTTCTCTCCATTTAGTTTGATGTTGGCTGCGCTTTGTTTTATTTTTACTTTTATCATGTTTATAAATGTTCTTGTTATTCTTGTTCTCTCCAAGACCTTTATCATGAAGGGATGTTTGATTTTGACAATCAGCAAGGCTTTATCAGCATCTAGTGATATGATCATGTGATTTTTCTTTTTCAGTTATTTTACATAGTGGATAACATTGATGGATATTCATATGTTGAACCATCATTGCATCCATGGCATGAAGCCTACTTGATCATAGTGGATGATTTTTCTGATGTGTTCTTGGACTCTATTTGCCAATTTTTTTGTTTATCTTTTCATTGATGTTAATGATGGATATTGTTCTCTAGTTCTCTTTTATAGTTATATATTTGTCTGGCTTGAGTAACAAAGTGATTGTAGCCTCCTAAAAGAGTTTAACAATGCCCATTCTGCTTCTATTTTGTGGAACAATTTGAGGAGTACTGGTTTCAGCTCTTGTTTGATTTCTTGTAGAATTCTACAGTGAAGTCATGTGGATCTGGGCTTTTTTGTTTGCAAGGCTTTTGATGACTGCTTCTACTTCATTAGGGGTTATAGATCAATTTAAACTGCTTATCTGTTCTTTGTTTAATTTTGGTAAGTGATATCTATCTATAGAATTGTCCATTACCTTTAGATTTTCGAATTTTGTGGAGTAGAGGTTTTCAAAGTATGACCTGAAGATTCTCTGGATTTCCTCAATGTCCTTTGTTATATCCCCATTTTCGTTTCTGATTTTGATAATAGGCATGTTCTCTTTCTGCCTTTTGGTTAGTTGTGTAGATGTTTGTCTATCTTGTTTATCTTCTCAAAGAACCAACTCTTTGTTTCATTGATTCTTTGTAATGTTTTTCTAGTTTATATATTTTGATTTCAGCCCTCAGTTTGATTATTTCCTGGCATCTACTCCTCCATGGTGAGTTTGACTCTTTTTGCTCTAAAGGTTTCAGCTGTTCTGTCAATTCTCTAGTGTGACTTTTTTCCAGCTTCTTCATGTGTGAACTTAGTGCTATGAACACTCTTAGCACTGCTTTCAGAGTGTCCCATAAGTTTGGGTATGTTGTGTCTACATTCTCATTAAATTCTAGGAAGTCTTTAATTTCTTTGTCAACCCAGGAATGGTGCAATTGGGTGTTATTCAATTTCCATGACTTTGTACATTTTCTGCAATATGTAATGCTGTTGAATTCTAGCTTTAGAGCATGGTATTCTGAAAAGATACAGGTTATTATTTCATTTCTTTTGTATCTGTCGAGGTTTGCTTTGTTGCCAAGTATGTGATCAATTTTAGAGAAGGTGCCATGTGTCACCGAGAAAAAGGTATGTTCTTTTGTGTTTGGATGGAATGTTCTATAGATATCTGTTAGACCCAGTTGGGCATAACTTCTGTTGACCCTTTATTTCTTTGTTATGTTTCTGTCTGGTGGTCCTGTCTAGTGGTGAAAGCAGGTTGTTGAAGTCTCCTACTATTAGTGTGTGTCATTTTATATGTTGTTTGAGCTTTATTTACTTATTTATTTATTTGTTTGTTTGTTTGTTTGAGACAAGCTTTAGTAATGTTTCTTTGACAAATGTTGCTGCCTTTGTATTTGGGTCATAGATGTATAGGATTCAGACTTAATCTTGATGGAATTTTCCTGTGATGACTACGAAATGCCCTTCTTCATCTCTTTTGATTGATTTTAGTTTGAAGTCTAATTTTTTAGGTATTAAGACTGCTACACCAGCTTGTGTCTTGGGCCCATTTTATTGGAAAAATTTCCCAAACCTTTACTCTGAGGTAACACTTTTGAAGTTGAGGTGCATTTCTTTTATACAGCAGAAGAATGCATTCTGTCTTCATATCCATTCTGTTAGCCTGTATCTTTTTGTGGGCAGGTTAAGACCATTGACATTGAGAGATATTAATATTCATTGATTTTTGGTTCTTTTTTGTTTTGGATTTATTGTTGGTGGTATCATTGTATGTATATTTCGCTCTCCTGTTTCTTTTCATGTTTGGTAAAATTGGATTATTTTTGTATGCTTCGTATTTTTTCGTATGTGTGTAATTGATTTCGTTGGGTTGGAGTTTTCCTTAGAGAACTTTCTATAGTGTTGGATTTGTGGATATGTATTGTTTAAGTCTGGTTTTATCATGGAATATCTTGTTTATAGTGATTGAAAGTTTTGCTGGATATATTAGTCTGGGTTGGCATCCATGCTCCCTTAGTGTTTGTAGGATATCTGCCTTTCAAATTTTCCATTGAGAAGTTGGGAATGATTCTGGTATGTCTGTTTTTATATGCTACTTGGACTTTTTTTTTGCTTTTAATTTTTTCTCCTTATTCTGTAGGTTTTGTGTTTTGAATATTATGTTTCTGGGGGACTTCTTTTATGGTCCAGTCTGTTTGGTGTTCTGTAAGCTTCTTATACTTTCATAGGCATATCCTTCTGTAGGTTGGGGAAGTTTTTTTCTATGATTTTGTTGAATATGTGTTCTGTACCTTTGAGCTGTATTAATTTACCTTCTTCTATACCTATTTTTTTCTTTTCTTTTTCTTTTTCTTTTTTTTGGGACATGGTTTCTCTGTGTATCTTTGGAGCCTATCCTGGCACTCACACTGTAGACCAGGCTGAACTTGAACTCACAAAGAGGCCTGCCTCTGCCTCCCGAGTGCTGGGATTAATGGTGTGTGCCATCAATGCCCGGCTATACCTATTTTTCTTAAGTTCAGCCTTTTCATGGTGTCCCATATTTCCTGGATATTTTGTGTTAGGGATTTTTGGACTTGGGATTTTCTTGGGTTGCTGACTGTATATCCTCTAGTGAGTCTTCAACAACTGAGATTCTCTCTTCCATCTCTTGAATTCTATTGGTTAGACTCATATCTTTAGTTCCTGATTGTTTATCCAGCCTTTCTATTTCCAGCATCCCCTCATTCTGGGTTTTCTTTATTGTGTCTGATTCAGCTTTCATGTTTGAACTGTTTGGAGTGTTTCTTTCACTTGTTTGGTTGTTTTATTCTTGGCTTTCTTTGGATTCTTTAAGAGATTTGTTTACTTCTTGTATTTATGGATAGTCTTTTCCTCCATTTCATGTAATTTTTGCTTGTTTTTTCTTCTATATCTTTAAGGTATTTTCTTGTTTCCTCTTTAAAGGTCTCTATCAGATTCCTAAGATAATTTTTGAGGTCCATCTCTTCTTCATCCCCTGTGTTGTGCTTTTCAGAACTTACTGGTGTGGAGGCCCTAGATTCTGGTGGTCTCATATTGGTTTTTCTGTTGTTGAGTGTGTTCTTACTCTGTCTTTCTCCCATCCCTTTTTCCAGTGAGTGCAGGTGGGGTCTCTCTTTCTCTCTGGTGTCAAGTGGAGGGTTCAGCCTCTGGAGGCAGCCAACTGATAGATGCTGATGGGTGAACAATGGTGGAGTGTGCTAGGACTCCAGTCTGGGCAGGTCCACTCTTGGCCTGGTAGGCCCAGGCAGAAGCAAGTAAGGGTTGATGGGGAGTTTGGGAGGGGCAGAATAGCACTCAGATTCACCTGAGGCTTGGGTGCCTGCTGCACGACAGAGGGTGGGTTGTGGACAGGGTTCCATAGTGTCTTCTTTAGTGGTGTTTTTACTTCAGTTTTTATTCAATGATTAAACAAGTCATGATGCTTGAGTTTTATACTCATTTTTCAAAATATTTTGAAATAATTTTAATACTCAATGAAATTATATTGAGATATATGTATAAATATGTATGCATGAATATTTGTTGCTGTTGTCTGAGTCTCAGGGAATTTGGTAAATGATTTGGTTATCCAGTGAATATCCAGAAAAAAAGGTATTAAAATCTGTGTGTTTTATTGTCCCTTTTCCTTGGCTATTCCTCACACATGTTAGAGCATGTCATTTTGCTGAGCAAAAAATTACATTACTATGTCCTATGAATTGAATCAGACCTTATTGCATCACTCTTATGACCTTTATACCTTCTTCTCCTCAAAGGTCCATGATCCTTGAGTGAGAGGGGTTTATGAAAACATCCCATTTAGACAGGAGTACTTCAAAGTCTATCAGAATATTGCCCTCATGTGGGTCTCTTCATTTCAAAATAAAAATTTAATGGCATTGGGAAAAATTGCAATGTGTTTTGAGAAGGGATTGAAATTTTCTCTGTATTTTATTTTTTCCTCAACAAATTCACCTGCATATAGAATATATTTGTTTTTCTTCAAACTCATGGCCCCTAGGTTTCTTTTATTGAATCAGTGTTTGTTTAAATTAAAAACAAACTTATTTTACACATCAATCTCAATTCCCTCTCCCTAGCATCCTCCCATGCCCCCATCTACCCCTATCACGATCCACATACACACTGCAGTGTATGTGAGGCCTCCCATGAGGGATCATCGAAGTCTGCCATATTATTTGGAACAGGGCCTAGTCCCGCCCCTGTGTGTCTAGGCTGAAAGAGTATCAATCTGTGTGGAATGGTCTCTCAAAGTCCATTCATATAACAGGGATAAATAATGATCCACTACCAGTGACCCCATAGATTATCCTAACTGACCCCCACATTCATATGCCCTGTATCAATTCTTTGCTGGTTTCCCAGGTATCATTCTGGGATCCAGAAGCTCCTGCTTGTTCATCTCAGCTGTTTCTGTGGTTTCTCCAGCTGCCTGGTATTGACCCATATACTTATCCATCCTCCCTCTCTGCAACTGAATTCCAAGATTTTTGGCTGAGTGGTTAGCTGAGGATGTCTGCTTCTGCTTCCACAAGGTATTGGAGGAAAGCTATAGGATGGCCTATAAGGTAGACTTCAATCTCATTATTGGGGAAGTGCATTTAAGGTAGCCTCTCCACTATTCTTTAGATTGTTAGTTTGGTTGGTGGATATACTTACACATTGTATAAATGTACATATCTATGATTGCTTATATGAATATCCAAATATATTTAAAACTGATTAAAATAAATAATGAATTCTAATCTTTTATTATATGAATATATCAAGCACCAAATTAATTGTTCCACATTTATTTTTCAGTAACATTCCACAGCACTTGTGTGAAATTTGACTACATAAATGAATCATGTGTGACAAACATGTTCAAAGTGGTAACAAAATCATTCTTTAAGAGCCCAAGGAAAGGTCTTTAGTAAGTACATATAGATTTATAACATACCTAGTTCCCATTTTATGTGAGTATTAATTTATTAACATAATGATCCAGTTCAGATCCTTATTTTCCCCACTTCATTCTGTTATGTTCCATACATGATTGTACTTATATGAACACACACACACAGAGTCATCAAGACATAAACACATCTTTATCTGAATGTGTTCTTGGGATCACCAAAACAACTCAGTTTTGAAAATGTATGCTCCCATTTGATGAAAACAAATATAAAATTTCTCCAGCAATATTTGTTGATATTGGCCCCCAAAATATCTGAAAAGAAAAGGCTGATTCTGTAGAAATTCTTTCCCATTGTTTTGTTACTAACAAACAACAAGTGAGCAAAAGAGGCCAATCTCAACCAAATTTTGCATATCATATTTGGAAAGAGACTATTCAGGTCAGCACTGTTTCTCAGGAATATATTGCTGGACATGAGATCTGTGAGAATTGTGACTCTCAACCATCCCTGTACACAAAACAAAGCAACTAAGTAATAGTTCCTTTAACAGCAATTTTTAGGCAGAAGTTAGTGTTCAGCTTGATTCTGTCACACTCCACTCCCAAATAAACACACAGAGGATTATATTAATTATACACTATTTGTACTCTCAGTCTTCTTTCTTATTGGTTGGCTCTCTCTATTTACTCACTCATTTCTACTAATCAGTGAATCTCCAGGTGGTTTATCATACCAGAGAAAACCAGGAATACCTAAATTCCTGGTAGTTACATGGCAACTGTCTGGAGACTCACTCTCTGTTTACCTCTCACAGAATTCTTCTACTATGGATGATTTTCCCATATGTACACCCCTGATAGAAACTGCCTGGTCATTGGTCAAAATAGCTTTATTCATCAACCAAGAAGAGATACATATGTTCACATCATACAGAAGGGCATCCCCCATCATGTCCTCTCTTATACTGAAGAAAAAAAGGAAATTTTAAAATTTTGCATAGTTCAATTATGTATTGCAAAAGGTAATAAACAAAAGTTATAGTTACCAGTATGTAGTCCATTAATATTTTATGAATTTAAAGAAAATATTCCATCATCTATTCTATCATTTTTAATTAAAGCTTTAAATACAACTTATTTTTTATTATAACTATGGAAATCCATAACCATAATTACCCATCTTCAACAACACCAAAGAATCCAGAAGGATAACAGATAAACTCTAGAATTGGCAGAGACATCTCTCTTACAGGAAAGTCACCCAAGATTACTCTGTACTCTTTGGGCTTCAAACTTCAGACTATATGCCCAGGACATTTGGCACACTTTTTGATGAAGAAGGAACATGAATTGATCATTCTTTCCATTGACACCTTCAGCAGTCACTCTTCTTTGTAAACTGCCTGTCCAGTTTGGACAGCATTGTGTCAAGAAGTCAAGGAAAGAAGTTTCTTATCCAAATATCTAGTCCTGACATGTGAAAAGCAAACACCCTAAAGAGTTTCTTCGAAGAGCAGCTTCCTCTCTGACTTCGCAAGATATTTATATTATAGATAACCAAATTGTATCACATCAAGTTAATATAAAATCAGATTTATTTTTGGATTTTCCAGGCAGGGTTTCTCTGAAGCTTTGAAGGCTGTCCTGGAACTAGCTCTTGTAGACCAGGCTAGTTTAGAACTCACAGAGATCCACCTGTTCTGCACCGTGAGTGCTGGCATTAAGACCTGTGCCAAAATCACTGGGCTATTATCAGTTTTTTTTTTTAAAGAAAAAGTATGAAAAAGAAAAAAAATAGCGATCATTGGAGGCTTTTTTAAATCATAAGGAAAAAATGGGTAAAAATGAAAACAACAACCCAGGAAGAAAAAAAAGGTTATACAGCTACCAGTGAGGATTTTTAAAAATTTTTTATTAGTTCAAATTCAGAACAAGCTAGTTTCATATGTCAATCACTTCTTCCTCCTCTCATCCCTAACCCTCCCCCATCCCTCATCTGCCTCACACCCTATCCACCCTCCACTCCTCAGGCAGGATAGGGCCCTCAATGTTGGCTCCACAAAGTCCACCACATCATCCTGTGCCAGGTCTAGGCACTCACTCCAGTGTCCAGGCCAAGAGTGCATCCCGTTACATGGAATGGGCTCTCAAAGTCCCTTCTTACACAGGAAAGATACAAATCCACTTCTAGGGGCCCCCTAGAGTGTGGAGGCCTCCTCATTGATATCCATGTTCAGGGGTCTGATTCAGTCCTGTGCTGGCCTCCCATACAGGAGTCTGGGGTCCATGTGCTCCTCTTGTTCAGGCCAGCTAATTTGTGGGTTTCATTCCTCCCTCTCTGCAACTAGGTTGCAGAGTTCTGTTCAGTGTATATCTGTGGATGTCTGCCTCTGCTTCTGTCAGCCACTGGATGAGGGCTCTAGGATGGCATAAAAAATAGATATCAGTCTCATTATAGGGGAAAGGCATTTAGGTTATCCTCTTCACCATTGCCTAGATTGTCAGTTCGTTTAATCCTCGTAGATCTCTGGAAATCTCCCTGGTGTCAGATCACTCATTGGACCTGTAATGGCTCCCTCTAATATGGTATCCCTCATACATCTCTCCTCTATTCTTCCCCCAACTCAATATTTCTGCTCATCCATTTCCTCCTCTCCTCTCCTCTTATCCTACTCTCATTCTGGCAGCTCCTTCTCCCCTACCCTCATGCTCCAAATTAGTTAAGGAGTTCCTGCCCTTTCCCATTCTCTGTGGTCCATGCATTTTTATTTTATGAGTCCTTATTGTTTCCTAGTTTCTTTGGTGAAGAGGATTGTAGCCTGGTAATCCTTAACTTTATGTTGAAAATACATATATGAGTCAGTATATATCATGCTTCTCTTTTTGTGACTGGGTTACCTCACTCAGGATGGTTTCTTCTAGTTCCATCCATTTGCCTGTGAATTTCAAGATTCTGTTGCTTTTTTTCTGCTGTGTAGTACTCCATTGTATAAATGTACCACATTTTCTCTATCCATTCTTCAGGTGAGGGGCATCTAGGTTGCTTTCTCAGGTGGGGACTCTATAAATAGGAAGGACTGTGGATGCGTAGCCTAGTGGGTCAAAGTAATGGGGTACTGTGTTAATGGGGATGTAGAAACTTTGGGAATTGTCCCCTGCTAATTCTATAGCCAGCAGGATAAAGAACCTGGGTTTATGGACACATAGTTGTCATGAGAGCTTGCACTCTCGGATCCACCCACAGACAGACAGGGGGATTCTCTGCGTCGTGTTGGGTACTTGTATTCACTGAAATCAGGTCTTTGTTGAGGGCTGCCTCACAGAGGTGTCTTTGTCTGACTTGTTTTGGAGTGTCGTGGTGAGGGAATGGTGGCTCAGTACACTACTAGGTCTCTAACCTCCTGATACAAGGTGTTGCTGGGTTCCTTGAAATTGTACACATCCTCACTATCTGCCTCAGAACATGTGAGGCTGCCCTTGGTGTGGCTGTGTGAAGCAAGGCTATGGGGAAGGCCAAAAGCACTTGTTGAGTATTTTTCATCAATGTTCATGAGGGATATGGGTCTGTAGTTCCCTTTTTTAGTTGTACCTTTGTGTAGCTTGGGTATCAGAGTTATTGTAGCCTCGTAAAAAAGAGTTTGGCAATGACCCTTCTGCTTCTATTGTGCAGAACAATTTGAAGAGTACTGTTATTCGCTGTTGTTTGAATTTCTGGTAGAATTCTACAGTGAAGCCACTCGGCCATGGCCTTTTTTTGGTTGGAAGGCTTTTGATGACTGCTTCTATTTCATTATTCATTATAGTTCAATTTGAACTGCTTATCTGATCTTGGTTTAATTTTGGTAAGTGATATCTATCCAAGAAATTGACTATTTACTTTAGATTTTCATATTTTGTGGAGTACAGCTTTTCAAAGTATGACCTAATGATTCTCTTGATTTCCACAGTGTCCTTTGTTATATCCCCGTTTTTGTTTCTGATTTTCCTTATTAGCATGCTGTCTATCTTCCTTTTGGTTAGTTTGGAAACAGGTTTGTTTATCCTGTTGATCTTCTCAAAGAACCAATGATTTGTTTCATTGATACTTTGTAATGTTTTCCTAATTTCTACTTTATTGATTTCAGCCCTCTGTTTGATTATTTCCTGGTGGCTACTCCTCTGTGGTGTGTTTGCTTCTTTTTGGTCTAAAGCTGCCAATTCTCTATGTGATTTTTCCCAAGTTTCTTCGTGTGGCACTTAGTGCTATGAACTTTCCTCTTAGCACTGCTTTCAGAGTGTCCCATCAAAATCTCAATACAGTTCTTCACAGACATGGAAAGAAGATTACTAAACTTTATATGGGAAAACAAAAATCCCAGGATTGCCAAAACAACTCTGTGCAATAAAGGATCACTTTATTGTAAAGTGCTTCTGGAATAGTACATCAATAGCACAGGCATTGAAATCTGAATTTAATAAATGGGATCTCCTGAAACTGAGAATCTTCTGTAAGGCAAGGATACAGTCAGTAAGACAAAACGAAAGCCCACAGAATGGGAAAAGATCTTCACCAACCCTACATCTGACAGAGGGCTGATTTCCAAAATATACAATGAACTCAGGAAGCTACCCACCAAATCACAAAACAATGAAATTTAAAAAGTTGGGTGGAGAACTAAATAGAGAATTCTAACCTGAAGCATCTGAATTGGCTGAAAGACACTTAAGAAAATGCTCAAAATCCTTGCTATCAGAGAAATGCAACTCAAAACAACTCTGAGATAAATCTCACAATGGCCAGGAAGGTTAAAATCAAAAACACAAATGACAGTCTAAGTGGAGAAAAAGGAACACTCCTCCATTGCAGGTGGGAGTGCAAACTTGTAAGACCAGTTTGGAAATCAGTATGGCATTTACTCAGAAAAAAATGGGAATCAGTTTACCTCAAGATCCAGCAATTCCTCTCTTGGACATATACCCAAATAATGCACTTCATACAACAAGGACTTATGTTTCCATGTTCATAGAAGCATTGTTTGTAATAGCCAGAACCTGGAAACTACCTAGATGCCCCTCAACTCAAGAATGGATAGAGAAAATGTGGTACATTTATGTAATGGAGTACTACTCAGCAGAAAAAAAAAAAAACAATGGAATCTTGAAATTCACAGGCAAATAGATGGAACTACAAGAAACTATCCTGAGTGAGGTAACCTGGTCATAAAAAGACAAACATGGTATGTACCCACTCATATATGAATTTTAGACATAGAGCAAAGGATTACCAGCCTACAATTTTTCATCATTTAGTCCAAAGTTATAAAGTAGCTTTTTCTTAGACTATTTGCTGCTTAGATTATTGTGTCAATAATGATTATTCTGTGTTTGGCAAATAGATGTATCATAATTGTAGCCTCTCACAATTGTAAAAGCCTGGATTATGGTTGATCATGGCAGTTAGCCATATCAACAGGTGGTATAAGCAGGAATTTCTCAGATTTCCTGATCATCACATTCTACCTAAATATTTCCATGCCTGCAGATCTCAGGCCAATACATACAGTTGTTTATTTATTATTTTAAAGCATATTCCCAAATACTGTGCTTTGTGTCAGGCTGCATGTTGTTCTAAAATCATTTCTAGAATAAGCTTCCATATCCTTGCTAGGATTATGGCAATGCAACACATCACAGCTAGAATGTATAATGTTACTAACAATCATATAAAATAAGAGCTGCAGGTCAAATATTCCATTCAAATGTGATAATCATTAATATACAAGTTATTTTATCTTAGGTCGTGACCTGGGGTGACACAAAAAGAAGACTCATTCTATTTGTGGCATAATTTTCATCTAAACCAGTATAACTCTGGTAGTAGAGCTCTCATGATATCTTACTTTAGTCATTCCCAACTGTTCTAGGTGACATCATTGACAGGCTGATTATGTATGCTTCCCGATGTCTACCAAATGCTAGATTTTCATGACCACTTAAGTGTAAATTGTGACCAACCAAAGTTTTGGACTGCTATTCAGAATAAATTCTACTCAAAATCTATATAGGGAACTGGGCTCAATCATGCTGAACAGATATATGAAATGTAAATACTTTGACAACGTGGCAACTGTTACATGGACATTTGAGAGCTCATCGCACTTGAAGGGTTCCACTCTTGCCCTGGACATTGAAGATGAAACCATTAATTTTCAAATCATCTTCAAGCTCAAATTACTTTTTAAATCACCTTTGGTTTTTCTAAGTATTTTTCTACACCCACTGCTGTTATCCACAAAGATCATTAAGCATTCTGTATGCAGGTTCGCTAGCTTCAGATTTCGAGTTAGATGCCCTCTGAGAGGTGGAGTTGTGTGAGGCAGAGATGAAAGGGGAAGAGCATTCTGGAGAACACAAACAATGCCTCAGGGGGATGTGATACTTCCAACAGAAATCCACACACTTAATTGATCTGAAAGAGCAGCCAAATTAGACTCCTGCATACTTGGGGTTTGGGCAATTGCTGGCTAAACACAAGTATCTGAGGAGATTCCCAAGAAGATCATGGGGGTTATAAGAAATACTTCTAGATCATCATGTCCCTTGCAGGTATTGCCAGAAGATTTGGAGAGTCAAATGTTAAATCTCTACCAAAGGGGGGGAAACAATGTATTTCATGAAAAAGCAACTCTTCCTGATGAGTAGGTCTGAGGATCTCCAAAGGCAGACGTCAGCAAGGTATTGTGGGAATGATCTGCAGCTGGTTACCTCCCAGGTTCTGGTTGCCTCCCATGTTAAGGGTCTACAGGGCTCCCAGCACCAATAGATAGGCAGGCCCTTCATGGAGGCAGTTGCCTGTGAAGTTGAGTACCTGGAATGTGCTCTGCAGTTCCACATGGGCAGGTCATATAGCAACACGTCTGGGTTGCAGATCTCTATGTCCATCCGAATGCTGGGGCTGCTCTGAGGCAGCAGCTCCAATCCCAGAGCCATGCGCTCATTCCTGGTCAAGTCCTGTAGCCAAAGGTGAAGAAAGACACTGCTCAGTGCCCAGGCAGCGATGGCAGAATGTTGTAGGCCAGCAGCAGCCACAGGAACAACAAACGAGCCCTGTTACTCCCCGGTGTTCCCTTCTACCTCCAACTCCTGCTCCCTTCCACTTCTGACTCCAGAGGGTAGGCTAACATGCTGAGAAGGGAACAGGTGAGTTCAGCTTCTCTGCTTGTGGCCTCACCCACCGGCAGGATTCCAGGTTCTGCCAGCTGACACCATGGCAGGCTATTGCACAGGAAGTGAAGTCTCTTTAGGATGTGGTGAAGGGGGCAAGGGGGCGAGAGGGAGTAGTACTGTGCAGGGAGGTGAGAGGCAGCATTCTGCAGCTAGCTGACAAATTTCTGTAACATTTAGGATGTGAACTTCTATCGTCTGATGGGCTGAAAATCTGTAGAAACATTCTGTATTTGAGATCGAATGTAGCTGAGATCCTTGACAGAAGATTAATTCACGTGTGAGATGGAGTCTGTGGGAGAGCCCTTATGTCTGACAGGCTTCCCACAGACGCCTTTCTCTTTCTTCAGATTTCAGCGCAGGAATCAGAAACGTTAACTTGAATCTTGAAAGGGAACTCAGCATAGATACAGAAATGTGACAGAGGAAAACAGGAAGTTTTCAAAATATTTGTTGCAATGTGTGCCTTGAGTTATAGGAAAGTTATGTTTTACATAAAGTTAAAGTTTTCATCCCTTGGTAATGGGACATTCAGTAACAGACTTGTACTGCATGTATGAAATACTGACTTTTATCTCTCAAGTAAGCATGGAAGTCAGTAAAATTATGTGGTCTAGCAATGCCAGGACTTGAGAAGTAGAAATTGTCAGACCTCCGAGTTTGCTGACCATCTAGCAGGAGTTAAGGGGTAAATTACATTCTACACAAAACAGTGCCTCACTTACATCGAGAAGTAGCAATAATTTGTACTGATATAGTGCTGGTATTCTTGCTATATTTCATTTCCAGGAGGAGTTTTAAAGTGTTATCCTCTTCTGATAAGTTTCCAATAACAAACCAGCAGGCTGTCAATAAATTTCAAACTAAGCAACAAATGACTTAATTGGTTGCCCTTAAGAACAGAAGTGAGATGTTATTTAAATGTGTAGGGATCATCCTATATCTCCACATGCCACACCTTGAGAGTCTTTACCCAAAAGAAATGAGGAGAGAACAGAAAGGAAGAGTTGTCATAGCTGCATAAACATAACCTGTTCTATGTATGCCATGAAACACACACACACACACACACACACACACACACACGTATGTATGTGTGTGTGTATGAGTTTTGTTCCCTATATCATTTAGTGTAGTATATAATATGTAAGTTGTCTGCTATATGAAATGCATTAAACAGAATGGATAACATTTAGCATATATTGATTTTAGAAACTTTATTAAAGGTTTTGAAATTATACTGTAATTATGTACTCCTGCCTTTCCTTTACATATAATATCATCCTGTTCATCCTTCTTCAACTTCATAGTCATGGCCACATTTTTATTAATTTCTGTTAGAATCAACTATGTTTATATATGAATATATACTTCTAAGTATATAATTATATGTTTTAACACCACTAATATGTTAAATGTATGTGTGTTTTCATGACTGATAATTAGCTATTGAATATCCAGTTTGGCTACTATCCTCACTCACATTATTATTTAATTATTTGTAGTTCCATGTGTAATGTTGAACCTCAATGGATTTTCTATTGTTTCTAATGATTTTTACAATTTGAACTATGACTCTTTTGAGGGGAGGGGCACACCCAGCTCCCTAGGAAATCACACATGGAGGCTTATACTCACGTATGAATGCCCAGGCTTATCTTGATTTGTTTCTAGCAATATTTTCTTAAATTAATCCTTCTAGCTCTTCTTTCGGAGATTATATCTATATTATTATTTATATCTTATTTTCTTCTTACGCCCTGGCTGTCTGGGTGCTTGGCCCCAGATGTTCTCCCATCCTTCCTTTCTCACTGCCTCTCTTCTTCTCATTTCTTCTTCTCTTTATTCTCTAAGATGGCGAACCCTACCTATCCTTGCCCCTGCCCCACTATTGGCATTCAGCTCTTTATTAGACCATAGAGTGTTTTATAAGGCACAGCAAAACAGCTTCACAGATTAACAATACGGCATGAACAAAATCCATGCATCTTAAAATAATATTCTACCACAATTTTCTCTTACATGATAACATATCTATATGGATGTCTTTGTTCAGCTCATATTTAGTCTCTCACTTGTTGAAACATGAGGTGTTAAGATTCTGAGATCCCTAGAATATAGTATCTTTTTTCAGTATCCACAATACCCTGTCTCTTATACACGGTCCACTACCATCCCTGAGCCTTATATTCAAGAATTGTAGTGTAGATGTGTCTGAAGTATCCACTGGCATTCCATTACATATCTGTGCACATTTTCTAGATGTCCTTTAAGAAAATAGTCTCTGCTGCAAAGACAAATTCCTGAATGGGGTGACAAAAACATATGTGAGTACAAGACAGGTAATTAGAATGGTGGGCATTCATAATTGTGGTTCAGAGGAATCATACCTTGTAAAATTGTGATTGCTTCCCACCTTTGGAAGCTTCAGGTACCATGGAAACTATTTCTCATTTATAGACCTTCAAATTATATACAGTTCAGGAATATCTGCATTCTGCCTCAGATTAAATTACATATAGGACTAATAAAATAACACACAGGCAAACACACACACACACACACACACACACACACACACACACAACTATTAGATATAATAGTAGACATTTAAGACATTTAATGTTTCCTGTGTTTAAATTAACTACATATTAACTACATATTAACTACATATGTGGTCATATTTTGTGGTGTATTTTTCTCAAGTATTTGTTAATAAAAGTAGTTTGCTTCTTTAAAAAAATAGGAATTTTCTATGTGTAGCTGAGGTTGTCATTTTACTCCCTCTGTGTACAAGTCACTCTGTGGATCAGTTTCACCTCAAACTCATTGAGATTCACTTATTTCAATATGTATCTTTCAGTAGGAAATTTTCCTAGATAATATCCAGGAATTGTACCTTAACAACAACCATACCAGTTTTAAAGGTCATATTGATTAGGTGTGTTAACAATTTTTCTGTATGCTGGCCATAATAAAATCTGCATTTGTGACCTGGGGGATGACCCCAAATAATTCCAGCACAAACTTTTCTGGAAACAGATACATAATGGCTGTAAATTAAATGTGACCTTCCTCTAATATCTAAATTGGGGGAAAGGTTGACACAAGAAAACTGTTGAAATTCGTAGAAATCATTAGGTTCTCTATGTAGACTAGTCCTACTCACAAAAGTATTATACACATCATTGCATCATATTTTTAAGGAGGCCTCATATTCAAGAGAATCATCTTTGAAACTACCATCTCTAACATAACATCAAATATTTTTATAGGAGATGTATGGGATTTGGTGGAATCTGTATCCACAAGTACTAAACAAATGCTAAGTAGATATTCTGAAAGAAACAAAAGAGTAAAGCCTTTATAATTATACATCTTTTCAAATGCAGGTAGGACATCACTAATCCTGCAGAACTCTTTCCCTTATTCAACTTCTGTCCAATACACTACATTTTTAATTGGATACAAATATAAGGTATTAATGGTAAGAAATTAGAATATTTAAGGTTTTAAACAAATAAAATGGAGACTTTGTTTCATGTAAAGTGGAATATCCTGATGATTGAGAATACAGACAGACAATGTCAGTGTAGCAATGTAGTATGGACACAGGAGAATGCCCATTCTGCAAATTAACTTCATAAATACAGAATCACACAACTTGGAGGACCTGTCTTCCTGTTGAAACTCATTGGGTTGACCCTTTCTCTGGGCCTATACTCCTGCCAATGCCATTATTTTTGTTGTCCTCTTGATCCTCCCCAAAACCCCCACATTTGTTTTGATAATCCTAAATCACAGGCATCTTTCTCCTAATCACATTTGTATCTTTAGTGAAACAACTAAGTTATATGTTGTTAAATGTGGAACAAGTGAAAGAAGACATAGACCAACATTCTTATTTGTATGATAACTGTAGTGGATATTATTTGCTCCTATTTTGTGCATTTGTAATTAAAAAGAGGTATCTAGTTTGCAAAATTCTTCTGATGAATACTTCAAAACTCCGAAATAGCGCAATTCAATATTTTTATGCCATTTTCATTTTTGGCACATAGAATCCATTTGTTTACATTCCTCAGTAATTGCTTAGTGCTATTTGTACCTTACATATATGTTTCATATAAAGAAAAATTTTGATTCTCCACATGCTGCTTTGGAAATACACATTTATTCAACTATATGGCTGAATGAAAGACACATAAAACAAAAAGGAAAACAGATATTGGGTACAAATCCTAGCGTTAATAATGTGCAAAAAATGAAGGTTTGATTTTTATCAAGTATAACATGACAAATTGATAGTACGTGATGTATTACTGACCACCAACTACTATTCTATTCATGAGACTGTTTTTTTTTAAGTTTTAAGACATTTACATATACAGTTAAAAAGAGATGTATAATAGTCCATTGGATGCAGAACATAGGGAAGCATATCCAGGTGTATATTACCAGTAGCCTGGTTAAACTGAGGTATACAGTAACACATGTATATAAGCCAAAAAGGCAAAATGTGAATTTAAATAGATTTGTGCATGAATTAATATTTACATAAAGAAATGGTGAAATGGATGAAATATATTATTGCTCTATCAAAATGTTGCAATAAGAAACTCGAGGCTGGTTGAGTACATTGCTTCAGGACACTAAATCATATGAGCAGGTAGTTCTTTTGTTGTTGGTTGTAGTTCTTTTAGTGTGTGTGTGTGTGTGTGTGTGTGTGTGTGTGTGTGTGTGTGTGTGTGATTTTTTGATATAAAAGATATAATAGTATTATACAGTTGGTGGGATCATTATTAATCATTACTTGAAGAAACTGACACAGTAATATTGAAATCATTGTGTTAAAGGTTGTCTTTACACTGCACAGTCACAATGAGGAAGATACAGAAAGAAGTGGAGTCTTTCTCCTATGTAGCCAGGATGAGTTCCGTAAAATCCAGACACGGGTTTACATATCTGGCTGACACTGGGTGGATTACTCTGTTGTCAATTAGAGCCAGATGACTAGAAATAATGGAAGATGTTTTGACTTTCTGTTTTCACTTTCCCCTGTTTTACTTCAACATACAGGGAAGAAGAGGAAATAGATGAGACAGCACCTATAGACAATCAGAATCCTTTTCTTCAGGGATCATTGAGTCTTGAATTGAGGGGGTTGGATTTTACCAGAAATTCAAAAAAGGGCTGATATCAGTACTCCTTTAATTTTTCCACACAAGAAAAACAGAAGGATCATTGCCAAACTCCTTATAAGGACACAAGTAACTTGATACACAATCCATTGATAGACCATATTAAGAATGAGAATTACAGAACAATCTCCTTCAGGAATATTGATGCCAAAATGCTGGATAAAATATTTGTAAAATGAACTCAAAAGCACATCAGAAAAAATAATGTATCACGTTCAAGGAAACTTCAATACCAGAGGTACAAGAATTTTTCAAACTATGAAAATATGTCAGTAGAATACACCTAATAAATAAACTTAAAAAAAAAGATCATCTAATTAATGCTGAAAAAGCCTTTGACAAAAATCCAACAATATTTCATGATGAAGGTCTTGGAAATATCAGGGATAAAAGGAACATAATTAAACATAATAGAGGCAATATACAGGAAGCAAACAAAAAATATCAAACTAAAGATCCAGAAAATCCACTCTTACGTATACCCGAAGAAGCACATTGATACAGCAAGGACAACTGTTCAACTATGTTCATAGAAGCATTATTTGTAATAGCCAGAAGATGGAGGCAACATGGATGCCCCTCAACTGAAGAATGGATAGAGAAACTGTGGTACATTTACACAATGTAGTACTACTAAGTGGAAAAAAAACCAATGGAATCTTGAAATTAGCAGGAAAATGGATGGAACTAGAAGAAACCATTCTGAATGAGGTAACCCAGTCACAAAAATACAAACAAGGAATGTACTCACTCATATATGCATTTTAGACATAGAGCAATGGATTATCAGCCTGCATTCAGCACCTAAAGAGAAGCTAGGAAACACAGAGGACTCTAAGTGAAACATACATGGACCCTGAAGAAGAGGAAAGGGACATGATCTCCTGAGAAAATTGTGAGCATGAGGGGAAAGTTAAAGAGCTTGGAGAATGAGAAGGGTAGAATAGGGGGTGAGGGGAACATGAGTGAGCAGGAAGGTTGAGTTGGGATACAGGAGCACAAGGTAAGAGATACCAAAGTAGAGGAAGCCATTATAATTTTAAAGAGAAATCAGGCACTATGGAAATGTCTATATATCCACAAAGATTTTACCAACTAACAATCTAGGCAAGAGAGAAGAGGCTACTTTAATGCCTTCCCCTGATAATGAGATTGAAGACTAACTTTTATAAAACCTTATACCTTTCATCCAGCAGCTGGTGGAAGTAGAAACAGACACCCACAGCTAAACACTGAACTTGACAGGAATCCAGTTGCAGTGATGGAGGAGGGATGAGCAAAGTGGTAATGACCAAGGTGGTGAAACCCACAAAACTGCTGTCTTGTACAATGGGTATCACTGGGTCTCCAGACTCATAGATGGGAAACCAGCATGAGACCATTCCAGACCCCAGGAATGTGGGTGTCAGGGAGTCCTCGAAAATCAATGGGACCACTTATGGTAGATCACTACTTATCACTAGCATAGAAATGGACTTTGGGATCCCTTTCCTATAGAGGGAATTTTCCTGAGCATAAACACAAAGGAGTGGGCCCTGGCCATATCCCAAATGATATGACAGAATATGAAGACTACCTGCAGAAGGCCTTACCCTCCCTGGGGAGCAGAAAGTGTATGGGATAGGTAGGGTGTTATTTGGTGTGGGTAGAGGAGAAGAGGGAGAGAGGGAACTAGGATTTACATGTAAAACGATCTTGTTTCTAATTAAAATAAAAATTGTAGAAAAATAAGGAACATGCATAAACATAATAAACACAACATATAGCAAGCAACAACCAAAATGAAACTAAATGGAAACGCATTCAGTACTATTCCTCTAAAATCAGGAACAAGTAAAGGCTGACCACTCTCTCCATATCTCATCAGTATTGTACTTGAAGTTCTACCTGGAGGAATAAGACAACAAATGGATATCAAGTGGATAAAAGACAGAAAGGGAGAAGTAAATCTTTCATTATTTGCACATGTTATGATAGTATACATAAGTCCTACAGTTGATAAATATCATCAGTAAAGTGGCAGGATACAATGTTAACTCAAATTCATAATCCTCCTATATAAAGATGATAAACAGGCTGATAAAAATTAGAGATATATTACCCTTTACAATAGCAACAAAGAACATGAAATATCTTAGGGTAACTCTAACCAAACAAGTGAAAGGCCTGTATGACAAGAACATTGCTTTGTTAAAGAAAGAAATTAAAGAAGATATCAGAAAATGGAAAGATGTCCCATGTTCTTGAAAGGTATGATCATAATTGACAAAATAGAAATCTTACCAAAAGCAAACTACAGGTTCAATGCAATCCCCCAACTATTTCCCACAATTATTCACATACCTTAAAGGAACAATACTCAACAATATATAAAAAAATAAAAAAACACAGGATATGCAGAAAAAACATGTATAATACAGGAACTTCCAGAGGCATCATCTTCCCTGAATTCATGGTCCAATACAAAGCTATAGTCCTAAAAACAGCTAAGTATAGGCACAAAAATAAACAGGTAGATCAATGGAATCAAATCTTAGAGCCTGATATTTTTCCACACACCTATAAACACCTGATTTTTGACAAGGAGTTATAATTATACAATGGAAAAAATAAAGAATTGATAACAAATAGTGATGTCATGAATGGATGCTGACATGTGAAAGATTGTACTTATATACATATCAATTGTCATGCACAAAACGTAAGTACAAATGATTCAAAGATGTCAACATAAATTAAGCTATAAAGAAACACTTAGAGAAAGTAGGAGGTGCCCTTGAACAAACTCGAAAAGAAGACCACTTCTTTCACATAGCAACAGCAGCACAGACACAGAGATGGACAATTAATAAATGGGACCTCCTGAAACCAAGAAGTTTCTGTAACTCAAAAGATACTGTCAACAACACAAACAATAGCCTCCAGAATAGGAAGAGTTCTTAAACCACAACACATCTGACCAAGGACTGCTCTTCAAACTGTACAAAGAACTCAAAAGACTTGCTGCCAAAACACATAATAACTCAATTTAAAAATGTGTTATAGATCTAAAGAAAGAATTCTCAAAAGAGGAATCCAGTGGCTGGAAGGAACTTACAGAATTCATGAACAGACTTAGCCATCAGGGAAATGCAAATCAAAACAACACAGAGATATCATATTACACCTGTCAAAATGGCTGAAATCAAAAAGTGCCAACAACAGCTTATCCTAGAAAGGATGTTGAGAAAGTAAACACTTCTCCAATGCGGGTTGGAATGCAAACTTGTATAGCCATTTTGGAAATATGTATGTCAGTTACTCTTGAATATGTGAATCAGTCTACCTCAAGACCCAACAATTCCACTCGTAGGGATATACCCAAATGATTCACAGACATAGCACAAGAATATTTGTTCAGCTGAGTCATGGCAACATTGTTTGTAATAACCTGAACCTGGAAGTAATATACATGCCCCTCACCTGAAGAGAGGATAAAGAAAATATGGTACTGTATGGGAAAACTAAACTCAAAGTATTCACTTCTAATAATTTAGAAATAAAGGTACCAGAGCCTCCCTCAGCCCCTCCTTTATCACCATAACAGGCTATGGAAAAAGACACTTAGGCCTCTGAAACAATTAAACTACAGATCCTGTGGCCTCCAAGCACCTAGACTCAAGCTGAACACAGAGAAACTCCAGACCCCCTCTGGAGGCTTCTGTGTCAGCTTGCTAGATGGGGTCCCTCCTATGGAAAGAACAATTTAATAAACCTCATTCATTTGCAGTGGTGGTCTATTTCCCTGGTCACTTTAGGGATTCTTGTGACTGGGAACAACATTGGGGGCTCATCCAAAGATCCCCAGAGAACCTCTGTACCCCAAACCTCATGAATTTTTCAGCAACAAGCTGGATAAGTTAGATTGTTCTGTGTTAATTTTCCTTTTTCTCTGGCCATCATCTCTGACTCAGACTCTGTACAGGTCACAAGTACCTAGGCAATGCTCTATTAGGTAGAGCTGGCGGAACCAGAAGATGTCCCTCTTCCTCAAGGGGACTATGATCCACCTGGGTCCATCCAGTTGGTAGCCCTAGATCCCATCTGTCTTTCTGAAAGATATGAAGACGATGAGCACTTGGTGAGCCTTCATCCAATTCCTATGGTTTGGGCCTGATGGAGTCTGTGAATTCCTGGGAACATTGGTACTCTGACAGGCCTCTTGCTTTTGCCTTAGTGCTGTGTTTGTTTGTCTTTTGTCTTGACAGTACTGACAATATGTACTCGACTGGGATGAAACCTAACATGGGACAGACACCCTCCTTCATTCTAGATCTCTGCCTAACATATTAAAAGGACATGAAACAGAGAATCTGGGATTGTGACTAAAAATGTTAGAAAAAATATTTTCAGAAACATGTGCAGTCAATGGAACTCTGTGATCACCAGCGTGCCTCTTCTTCCTCTCCTTGGAATTATGGTTAATAGTTATTTATGATGGCTGCACACAGCGGCTTCCATGAGAGATAGATCACCCCAGCTGCTGGCTGCTGGCTGCAGGCCACTGCTCCCCTTCTGGATTCTGGTGCCTGGATGCAGTCTTTCTGTACTGATTCTTGCCTTGGGCAGCTAGTAGCCTACTCAAGCAGAATTGTCAAGGTACAGTTTTTAATGAAATAATATGATGTTGCCGTCAATATGTCCTAGGCAATATAGTGTCTGTTCATGGCTTATGCCCATTTTCTACTTGGGACTTTTGTTCATGTCACTATTAAGTTTTATATAGGTTCCCTATTAGATATGTGGTTGCTTAACTTTTTCACAAAACTTGTACCATGGAAAATTAAGTACATTTTACCAGCCCTTATGCATCACCAATCATTGACATAAGAGACATATCTAGGATTGCTCCTTAGTCAGAAAAGAAAGAGACTCCTAATTCTAACTTGTGCCTTCCCCCCTTTTAAGGAGGAATTAAATCCACTCTCTTAGAGTTTTCTGTTCTAAATATTTATATAAACTTTGTAACTCTACAGTCACCCAGGTAATAATGGGTTTAATGATATAAATGATATTTTATTTTTGCTGTAAGTTAACTCATTTCTTTAGCCTAGACAGAGAGACAATATGGTCAGCTTCTGCAAAAAACTCTGCTGCTGGACATAATTCATTTATATTTTTCCATTTATTTTGGTCACTGACAGTTTTCTTCTTTCAGCAGCTCTGTTCCCCATTGCTTGTTTGTGGAATGCCGTGCCTTTCCAGGGCCTGATAGGGCACATATTTCATTAAAAATCCTGCCTGTTTAATCTAAAGAGGATCTACATTCTTGTTACTGAGAGTTTTAAATTACTCTGTCTTTTTAAATGTTCTGTCTGTTTGCTAAGTTAAAACCTATTACTGTCAGGTTGCAGGGCTCTGGGTAAAACACCCCTCCAAAGCCTCTCAGTTTAAATCCAGTTCTCCAGACATCTTACAGTAATGTCATTGCATCTATCCAGATTTAATGAGACAACACTCTTGATGCTTTCAGAGATCTACAGAATATTTAGAATACTGACGAAAAATCGCATAAGACAGAGAATCATAGATCCTGACATGGAGCCAAAGTCTCCAAAGAAGATTACAGGACACCTCAATGTCTACATAACACTGACCAGTGGGTAGGATGCCCCAATGTACACCTTCTTCCAGGACCTGGACCAGACTTTGGACAATTGCCAGGACATGGGAGAATTGATGGTTCCCCTTTTGCATACACAAAAAGGTCAGTATTTTCCATGTCCCTCAACCACAGAGAGGAAAAAATAATCTCACCTTAAAGGCCAGGCAAGGATTGATGCTGTTTTTGTTAGTTCTGCATCCTAATGGAGATTTGGGTATGGCTAACTGTATGGACTGGACACTGTGGTTATTTAATAGATTCAAAGCTGTATAAAATTTTATCCTCCTGAGATCTCTGATAGTATGAACTGTTAAAATATTGCCAGCTTGAGCTCATTTAATAAAGTTCTGATAAGCTGAGGAAGCAATGAATACCTACAAGCTCAAGATTAAAATTATTTTGGTCGTCATCTAAAAATAAACAGGAAGGGTTTTTCATAAGGCCAAATGAACCTCTGTCCAATCTATACCCTACTCTCTAGACAGAAGAAAAACTGTACAAGCTTCTAACTCAAACCTGTAGTTTTTGCTAGGATTCAAATGTATAAATCTGTTCCTGCTTTTTTACAGATACATGATATCTGCTTTTTCTATAATTTGAATTTCATTACAGATTGATAATGCTAATAATGTATCTAAAACTCTTATGACCTTTTATAGAATAAACTTCATATTGGCTTCAGTGGATCAAAAGTCATAAAGCTTAGATTCAATTCTCACAGGTCAAAAAAAATCAAGACAAATACAGCTTTTGTCATCCCAACTGTCTGTTCCTGAGAATGGGATTTTTTGCCCCTGGTCTTGGAACTCCTGCCATTCCTGACCACTAAAACTATGGGCCTAAAATTTCTGATTACGTATTTAAGTTTTAATTTCTGTTCCCAGCTTAAACATATCTCAAACATGTTTCTGCTCCTGTCAAATACACCTAGGTATCAGTTGCTGACTACAGCCTGCTCCTACAGACAACAAGCTCTAGACTTACTGTGGATGTTAAGTAGTCCAGGCGATGTCAACCATCCTTGATTCTTCAACAGAGTCTGCCAACTAGATTCTTCTGATAAACATTCCATTGCCTAAATTCCCTCCTTGCTTTTGACTAGCATTTCAGCCTGCTTGGGCTCCTGACTTCGACACCCTATGTCAGCAGGAAGTAGCACACAAAAAAACATTATATCGCCCGCTTTCCCTGGTTGAGATGCTTAGTCAATGCAAAAAAAAAAAAAAAAAAAAAAAAAAAAAAAAAAAAAAAAAAAAAAAAAAAAAAAAACCTCCCTTACAAAGGAGACAAGATGAAAATAAAAATTGTCCATTAGTAACCCAGGAATGGCTTACCTATAAGATGAGGAGGGAATGAAAAGGGAAAACAAACTCAAAGGTTTCACATCTAATAATTTAGAAATAAAGGGACCAGACCATCACCCAATCCCTGCTTTAGCAGCCACCTGTGGCTACAAAAAAGACACTTAGGCCTCTGACACAACGAAACTCCAGATCCTCTGGCCTCCAGGAGCCTAGAGACAAAACTCAACACTAAGAATCTCCAGATCCCCACTGGAGGCTGATGTGTCAGATTGCTAGATGGGGTTCTGCCTGTGGAAGGTACAGTTTAATAAACCTCGGGCATTTGCATCAGTGGTCTATCTCCCTGGACTCTTTGGGGATCCTTGTGACTCAGGCACAACAGTACATATACACAATGGAGTACTGCCCAGTGGGGAAAAAAAAAACCAATGAAATCTTGAAATTCTCAGGCAAACAGATGGAACTAGGAGAAACCATCCTGAGTGAGGTTATCCAGACAAAGAAAGAAAGCATGGTATGTCTTCAA
This sequence comes from Cricetulus griseus, assembly GCF_003668045.3. Classification (NCBI taxonomy): domain Eukaryota; kingdom Metazoa; phylum Chordata; class Mammalia; order Rodentia; family Cricetidae; genus Cricetulus; species Cricetulus griseus. Next base: position 136,613,537 of record NC_048596.1, read on the forward strand.
TCATAAGATGACTTTTGGGATAGACCCAAGGACTACGAGATTCAATCCACAGCCCCAGAGAAGCTGGGAAACAAGGATGACTCTAAGAGATACATGCATAGACCTTCCCAAGAAGGGGAAAGGGACAAGATCTACTGAGTAAATTGGGAGCATGGGGAAGCAGGGAGTGAGGGAGGACAAAGAGGGAGGGGAAAGGGATGGGAGGGTGAGAAAATGAAGGATCAGAAAGTCGAGTTGGAGTAAGATCAGAGAAGGAAATCAAGGAAAGTGATACCTTAATAGATGAAGCAATTATAAGTTTAATGAGAAAACTTGCACATTAGAAATCTCCAGGGATCAACAAGGATGATCCTAACAAAGAATAGGGGAGGGGATACCTTAAATGCCCTACCCAATAATGAGACTGATGCCTGCATTAAACACCATAACAGTGCCTTTATCCAGTAGCTAATGGAAGCAGAAGCAGAGATTCAAAGGTTAGTACTGAGTCATTCTCCTGCAATCCAGTTGTAGACAGGGAGGAGTGATGAGCATACAGGTCAAGACCATGCTGGGAAAACACACAGCAACTACTGACTTGAGCAATTGGGAGCTCATGAACCCCATTTTAACAGCTGGGGAACCGACATAAAACAGAACCATGTCCCCTGAAAGCTGGTGTTTAGGCAGACTATGGAGCCTCTGGCAGGGGAATCTCTCCTTATGGCTAGTGCATGAACCGGCTTTTTAGAAACTAATCCCTGTGTAGGGACAGTTGCTCAGCCTACATGGGTGGCTCAGTGCTTTGGGCCTGCCCAAAAGAATGAGAAAGACTTTGATGATTCCCTATGCCAGGAGTGATTTGAGAGGCCACTGATTGGGAGATGGTGGGGAGAGTAGGAGGATGGGAGTCAGGAGGAACAGGGAATGTAATGTAAAATAAAATTCCTTTTAAATTAAAAAATAAAGAACCTACTAACATGTTATAAGTTGTTAAAAAATAATTAAGCACTATAGGTTAAATAACAGTCACCTCACTAATGATCAAATTGTTGAATGTCATCAAAACTTTGCTTACAGAAGTAATAATTACAAATACAATTCATTTATAAAGACAATACTTAGAATTCTGTATAAACATTCCTTGTTAACCCTAAAGCAAATACCTAAAATATACAAATTTTATGATATAGACTGTTGAACTTGTTGAGAGAATTAACACAAAAGGAGATAAACTATCAAAACAGGTTTCCATGAAAAATTTGTACCATTCTTTATTTAAAGTAACTTGCTTAAATAAAAATAAATAAATAAATAAATAAATAAATAATCCCTATCCTATAGAAATATGACAGTTATACTACAATGCAGGCATTTCCATCTCCAGACAACACAAGCAGAATGTGTCTGCCTGGGAGCAAAGCCAAATAGCCCTGATTCAAGTTTCTAGCAGGAGGCAGCTCCTGAGAGTTGGTGCAGTGAGATCTCTGCTGCTGATATCTAGATGCAAGTCCCATTCTTACCTCACCCCTGTTATTTTCCCTGCCTTCTGTAAAGCCTGCAGGGACCTTTCACAATGTTTGTAACAGAAGCTCATTTCCTCAGGCCATGCATATCATAGGCAGCTAATCTTATCAAGATCCAGAGACCACAGGGATTACACATATAAGAAATGTTGGTTTGCCTTACAAGTACCTAGGTTTGCTTTAAATACTGCATTAGAATTCAGGTGACTGATGGCCTAACTCAAGTTAATTAGGTGACTCATGAAAGAAATGATTTTAAACAAAACCAAGTTAAACTTGAGATAAAATTTATATTCCATACTCCAATCTAAAGGCTAAGTCTAGGACACCATGCAGTCCATTGCCAAATTTTGGAATCTTAGATCCTGAGATCTACTTCTCATTTTACTTTCTCCACAGAATGTATCATTGTCTGAAGAAACGTATTTTGTCATCATGTCTGAAATTGGTAATCACAGCAAGGCCATGGTAAGTATGTGCCGCACAAGTTAACATCATACAGCACACACACACATACACAAGCAAACATACATACATATGTAAAGGGTATAAGACTTTCGTAGGAAGTACTTATTTATCTCTTACTATGTGCATTGACATAATTGTACTGTAGACAAATACATAATTTGCACTGTGCACCTGGAGGCCAAGAGACACACATAATACAGCAGAGTTACTGAGTGCACACGTATCAGGCTTTCCATAATCCAAACTAACCAAATACATGCCCGCATTCCTTGCTTGAACTCCTCACTACTTTTTTCCCATTTTTTCTCTCTATAGAGGGATCCTTCCTTTGGTGTGGACATTTAAACTACAAACTGGTACATAATATGGCTACCCCACTTTTCCTCTATTGAACAAACATGGAGCCACACTCTCTTGTTAATTTCCTTCAGAGACAGTACAAAGCACATATGGACATTGTTCTTATACTGTTTTAAGAACAATCCATTAGACTGGTCCTACTTCAGTCTCTCAGTGTTCACTTTCTTCACACTGCCCAATTGAATCTAATTTCCATTTTCTGCTCCTCTCCCCATCCTGTTCTTCCATTGTATTCTTTATAATCATAAGCCAAATTCTCAAATTACACTTATCATTTTCTTTTTAAATTTAATTATTTTATTTTACTAAATACATTTTTTGTTGTTTTCCCAACTCCCTTGATTACTGCCAGATTTTCCAAACCTCCTTTTCCACTTAAATTTATATCCCTATTTCTCTGTCTGAGAGAAAGCATGAGAAGAGAGAACTCAATGTACATGGCTTTGCATCTCCAACATGGGGAATGATGTTGAATATTTAAAATTTTTTGATGATTGCCAATATTTTTGTTTTTTCTGAATTTTATTATATAGAAAACATACCATTCCTAGTTCCATCTCCTTTCCTGCCTTCCACTCCCCTAAACCAACCCCCACTGTTGGTTTTGGGAGGGTGAGGCCTACATAGGGGATCACCAAAGACTGCCACATCATTTGGGGGTAGGGAAATACACCCTTCCCCATGTATCTAGGGTGAGAGAGTATACCCCCTTAGAAAATGGGCTCCCAATGCCCATTCATGCACTAGAGATAAATAGTAGTTCCACTGCCATTCCTCAACAATTCATATTATATCTCCTAAGATCATTTTATGAATTTCTAATAGAGATGTTTTGTTTTCTTATGTTTATGTTTTTGTATATTCTAGATACTTATCTTCTAACAGAAGTATAATATGATAAGATATTTTGCTAATCTATAAACTGCCTCTTTATTCTAAGAATAGTGTAGTTTGTTTTACACAAGATTCTTTGTTTCATACATTCCAATTTTCTACTTCTAGTGCTGTGAGTTTCCTGATTTAAAGTCCTCTCCAGTGCCAATGAGTTCAAGTGTATTCCTTACTTTCCTTCCTCATAACATCATTAGATCTTTCTTTTTCTCATCCACACAACATAACCTGACTACAGACTATCCTTCCTCATTTCTCCCAGCCCTCCCACACCTCCCATCCTCCCCAGGTCTACTGCTTTTCTTTTGCTTTTCAAAAGAGATTAGACTCCAAGGATATCAGCCCAAAAAGCATTCTTAAATGCAATATGACTAAGCATAAATCCTCATATCAAAGCTAGACAGACTAGCATTGACTCTATTCTGTGGTTATAACCAGCTACTATTCTGCACATCTATAATGAAAAGAAGCAAGGTCAGCCATGAAAAATGCAAAACATACAGTTTAACACTTAAAGGAATACTAATAAGGGTAGTATTACTAGTCCATTGCTCAAGGAAAACAGTATTTAAAGAAAAGACTGAAGCTATATGGAATACAGGGTAGTGAGACCTTTGTGGCAAGACTCCCACCCAAAGAAGGTTTCAGATTGTGGAATAGGAATAAAGTAGGGATTCAATTCTGAAGATTACCATGATCAAAAGCAAACTTATGTAAATGTATTTAAACAAGGAGTCCAAGTGTTAATGACAGCAACCAGAATGGTTTGCCAGGTAGAGCCATGTGGTTTTTATTTTAGAGTCACAGAGATACAATTGTTGAGACATTTAAAGAAAAGCTTCACACTGGTGTGATACAACCTAAAAGAGAATTGTGTGTTGCAATGAACAAATATGGGAAGAAATTGGAAATTTTAAGAGTGCTTTGTTGTGGTATATTCCTTTACAAAGTATAATGATGATTCACTATGATTGGCAGGAGGAAAACCGAAATGGTCAACAGCTAGGAAAGATGTTGTGTCAAAGAAAATGGGAGGGAAAGAAGGGCAGATTTGTGAGGAGACACCAGTGAGGAGCACCATGGGCAGTACATTTCACTTGTAATGAAACCATGAAGCAGAAAATAAATCAACATCTAACTTATCAGCTGTGATTCTAATATTAATGTTAAGTCTGAATGTTATTATTAGGGTGCCAGCAGTCATGATGAAAAAATAAGACCACAGTGCTTTGATATTGGACATGAACAGCAGCTCTCTTTCTGTACTAGTGAAACAGTGTGCATATTACCTCACCTATGCAATACCCGGGATGCCTTCTGGCATGATTCCCACTATAATGACCATGGATGGAACCACTGAATCTGTAAAGAAGACTCCAGCTAAATTCGTCCTTTTCTAAGTGTTGCATTGGTCATGAGGTATCTTCAAAGCAATAAAAAGTGACCAAGATGTCCACAATTTAAATTGCATATGAATCTTGAGCTTTTTTATTAACTTTTCCTTAATGTCTGGTAGGCTATGATGTTCCTCGAAAATGCATAATTCTGTTTCTTATGTATCATTTTTATATAGTCAAATAAAATGTAGCAAAACTGTTAATTTGAATTCTTCCACCTGAATATTAGTGCTTTACAATTCTGTTATCTTATATTTGTTTAAGATTTTCTCATATTTTTTCATTTGTTTCAATCACGAATATCCTTACATTTCTCTTAACAATGCTTTAGTTCTTCTTACTTTTTCAACTTTACTTTTTAGATAGATTGACTTCAGCATTAAAAACAAAGGGGTAAGAGACAGTATGTTTTGTAACTACAAATGGTTGCCATGTCCTGGAAATGCCGCAATTTCAAATATGGAAGCACTTTCCTTAAGTTAATATTCTAACATAGCAAAGAAAGCCATACATCAAGACTCCTTTCAAATACCCTGCTGGTGGGATAGGATGGAACTAGAAGAAACCATCCCGAGTGAGGTAACCCAGTCACAAAAGGACAAACATGGTATGTACTTCCTTATATATTAATTTAGTCGTAGAGCACAGAATTATCAGCCTACAATCCACATCACCAAAGGCACTAGGAAGCAAGGAGGACTCTAAGAGAAGAATGCATGGACCCCAGAGAAGGGGAAGGGGACAGGATCTCCTGAGCTAATTGGGAATATGAGGATAGGGGAGAAGAATCTGGGAGAATTAGAGGAGAAGAAGAGGAGGGGAGAGGAGGAAATTGGGGAGTAAGAATGTTGAGTTGGGGTAAGAATAGAAGAGAGCATGTTGAGAGATATCATATCAGAGGAGCCATTATAGGTTCGAGGAGAGCTGTCACTAGGGAGATTTCCAGAAATCTATGAGGATGACACCAACTGACAATCTGAACAAGAGGAGAGTCTACTCTAAATGCACATCCCTTATAATGAGACTAATGACTACCATATATGCCCTCCTAGAACCTACATCCAGTCGGTCATGGAAGCAGAAGCAGACACCCAGAGCTAAACACTGAACAGAACGCTTGGACTCAGTTGCAGAGAAGTCCTGAAGAGCAAAGAGGTCAAGACAGGGTTGGTGAAACCAACAGAAAAAGCTGACCTGAACAAGGGTGAGCACATGAATAGCAGACTGATGTGTGGGAGGCCAGCATTGGACAGGTCTGGACCCCTGAACATGGGTGTCAATTAGGAGGCCTCAGCACGCTATGTGGCCCCCAGTAGAAGATCAGTATTTATCTCTGTTGTAAGAAAGAAATTAGGGAACCCATTCCTCATGGAGGGATGCTCTTTCATCCTGGAATAATGGGTGTGGGCCTGGGTCCTGCCTAGGATGATATGTCAGACTCTGGGGATCAACCATAGAGGGCCTTACCCACCCTGGGGAGCAGAGCAGAACAGGTTGTGGGCTGGTGGAGGTGGGGTAGGAGGAGAGGAATAAGGGGTTGACATGTGAAGCAGGCTTCTATCTAATTTGCACAAATAAAATATAATTTCTTTAGGAGAAAACCCTACAAAACAAACAAACAAAACACCCTGCTGGAATCATCAGGATGTTTCTTATTGGACTAAACATTACCCGTGATAAATTGTAAAAAGGTTTAGTTCAAGTAGCACTCTAATCTCTGCATGTTTATTAAGTTCTAATCAACCTATTCAGGAAACTATTTGCATTAAGAATTCATGCTTACCTATTTGGCAGGACTTGCAGAGAATTCATAGTCAAACATTCATAGGAGCCTTAATATCTACTTCTCAATAAAATACGACTTTTCAATTTTTTAAGAATACATAAAGTTGAGGGTAACAAATATATCCATGTGTCTTCTGAGTTCAATTCTCATACAACAAATTTGAAAGTTCAAGTTGATAATTTTGCAGAGTTTTTTTTTTTTTGCTATTCCTCTAAAATTTTCCATTCTTCCCCAAAAATGATTGTTTCATATAGAAAATCCCCAAATATATTGCTGCTCCATGATATTTTCATTAGTTATAAAATATTATTAATATATAAGGGTTTATAAATAAGGAGATATTATGAAAAGATGGAGCTAACATTGTCCTTCTTTTTTTAAAGGAATGCACAGACATGATGAAAGTAAGACAGAAAATAAAAATAAAAATTGCACATTGATATTAGCAATATGCAATGATGATGTGTTACACACATTAACAAAACTACTCTTTCTCCTCTATGATTCATGAAACTCGATACTTTTTTCAATATAGTGGTCTCTTTGTTCATTGTATTAACTTCCCAGTGGTTAGAAATACATGAAGGACGGGCCCCAGAGTTATATAGAATCTATCAGATATTCCTGGCTTACTATAACACATTTTTACAAAGAAAAAATTTATGTGACACTGTGTCAAATTTAACATACATTAATTTGTATAATATGAACAAAAAGGACTTTCCCCACCATTCTACAAATGTAACTAGGCCTACACACTTGATGTGTATTTTTTATATAATTTATACTCTATGAGGGAGATTGAATGATGCACTATCTATGAAATTGGGTATAAATTATTAGGAGTTAGTTAAATGCTATGATCACAGTAGTAGTAGTGAATTTCTCTTGGGGATAGAGACTGGGCAATCATAGGCTCCTGGCCCAAATAAGAAGACCATGTATGGGTTTCATCTTGTGGAATGGGCTTTAAATGCTGTTAGAAAACGTTTATTTATTCCTCTTATATTGATGTAATTATTGTATTACTTGGCAGTTTCTTACAGTTCATTCATTTTAATAACTGGAATCCAAATATTAGTAGGATTGGTGATTTCTTTTCCCCTTTGGTAGCATGCATGAAAACTCGCAGCATTTGCAAACTGATCCAGGAGGGATCAACCTTACAGGTCACATTGTGTACATTTCTCACTGTCCTAAGATTAAGTCTGTGGTGTCTTCACCAATATGGTCTTGCTTTGAAACTCTTGAGTTTAACTAAGAATGTTAACAATAGCCTGTAATGAATGTGGCCTCCCAGGAAACCAACTCCAAAGAGGTATCACACTCCTGGAATTGGCCTTTGTATAGTCTATAATGTCCAGTAGAGAAATTGTCACCCTATTGTCTGTTGACATTATTTTAAAATGCTTCTATGTATATCTATACATTAAAGACATTTTTATAATACTAGATATCTAGTTAAGAAACTGTAAGGGTAAGGAATAACAGGTAAAGTCATTATGCATTTTTGATGCATGGGGCACATACCATAAAGGTGAGAAAATGTGACAAGTACATGTCATGCCCCCTTTTATGTCCCTAGAAACAAGAAATAAAAGTTAAATCTCATGAAAATTTTAGGGATTTTCTAATAATATTCTGTCTGTTTTAGACACACTCATACACAAACATTTACAATGTCTTGGTAAAAACAGTCAACTTTTTTCATGAAAACAATAGTAAATGAATTCATAATAAAGACTACACAATAGTCCCTATCCATATACTTATGAAAGCAACATACAAAATGCAGACCTTCATCAAAATCTAAAATTTAAACGAACATGTCTGGAAATATTGTTCAGTAGTATACTAGTTCGTTAGTGTGACTGAAGCCATGATTCTAGTTGTAACAGGAGAGTGAGATACCCGTTTCTTTTTTTTTTTCTTCGCTTCAATAGGTTTTCTGTATTACTGTGTCTAATGTACAAATGTTATAGGATTAAATTGTGTTAAACTATTTGTTAAAGGGTGAGGTTTATGTTAATTTTTTGTATTTGTTTTAAAAAGTGTTAAAATTTACATTTTCAAAATATGTAAACATTACTAGAAATTGGAATGTTATATTTTACTACAATAACTTTTATTCATTGATAATTTAACTGGTCCAGGATAAACTATATCTCGAGAGGGTGATGCTCGGGGAAATCACAAAGAAAAGAGAAAGCAGTCCCTGTTGTTTCCTCCTCTTTCCTCTGCAGCCTGTTAGGGTTCACTCAGCAAGACTGTGATGTACTTTATGGCGCTGTGCTCTTTCGTTGTTTCAATTATTTTAAAAACATATTCCTACACACTTATGGGGAGAGGACTTAGAAACACAGAATTGACGAAAAAACGCTTCCAGGTCATTACCGACTTTAAAAATCCACATTAAAGCTAAAGACTTAATGCAGCCCCCCTCCCCCCAACTCCTCAGAGGGACCTACTACAGGAAGTGCCTCACAATCCCATTCAGGGGACGGACCAGGCTGCCTAGGAAACCAAAGGAACCAAAGTTTCTCTTTGTTGGCGATTTCCTATAGAGCAGAAAACACTGTCACACTTCCAGGTGGCAGCAAAATAGCTTTGACGATTGGTTTAATTCTTTAAATGAAAGCTTCTCTTTATTTGCGATTTTACCCAATCAGCAAATACAGTCTCACGTCCACGTTGGAGGAGAGTAGCTTTCAGCACGGAATTTCATTTTTTAAATTATATCTCTTTATTTGCGATATCCCCTGAGTTCTAAAAACACTCACTCTTGCAGGACACAGGAGAGGGTCTTGAGCGCTGGATTTCTTAGCATAACTGAAGGTTTCTCTTTGTTTGCGATTTCTCCCCAGCAGCAAACAGAGATCGCAGGAGAGTTACACTGAATGCATTTATTCTTACATTTACAGTTTAGGGATTTCATTGTTCAAGGTTAAATGGTTTAATTCATGTACTTGCGATCATATATATCTTTAAAGACACGGATCTTATTGTTAAGCTTTTTTTTTTTTTTCTGTAGACGGGGCTTTATAGGTAAATACTAAAGAGAATTTTGCTTTTTAACTCTTATCTTTTTTCCGTTTATATTGCTAAATATTTTCCTGTATCTGGATTGTGTAAAGGAAATGATGTGGAAGGTTACCATTAATATCTCCATGTACATCGGATGTCAGGAGATCAGAGATGAACATTAGTGTGGTGGGTTCTCTTCTGTTTCATTTTTAGAAAGGGTCTTTATTGTTTCTACCACTGCATATTGGAATGTGCTTCTAGACAATGATCTGATCATTGATTTTCAAATTCCCTCTCATTTACTCTTATATCATTTTGGATACTTAGCTCTGTATAATAAACAGTATTTTAATTGTAATAAATTGAATTGAATGGAATTCACACACACACACACACACACACACACACACACACACACACATTCAACACATCTTTTTTCCCTTTATATTACTAAGTATTCCCTGTATCTGCATTGTGTCCATGTAAAGATGTGCTAGTTTACCATTAATATCTCCATGCATACTCCTTAGTGAAATACTATATACTTAACTTCAATAAAAGTTAATCTTTAATGTTATATAGGAATATAAGTTGTGTTGACCAGTTTATTTTACACACTAGTAGACCTTGCAGTACTTGGAATGAAAGTTAATATATACATTAGCAATTCACAAAGGATTGAATTGATAAGTTTCTCCTTTGAGGAGAGATTCACAGAGATAGAAAACACAAGTAAAATAAGAATATAGTTTCTACTACGGGCCATTAATACCAAATATTATCAAGGAACAATGATTTTAAAGTTACAAGCTTTCAACCAGCATTGGAAAGTCATTCAGGGTTATACAAAATAAGTGATTTTGAAAAACAAGTTGCTTAAATATGCAAATTTGAGTTGTGAAGACAAACAAAGGATTACCAGTCGATGAGGACTAAAACATTCAAAGAAGACTAAACAAGAAGCAATTCTAAACAAAAATATAAGGATAACCTATATGACATACTATGCCCATGAAAATAAAAAAATGAAAAGAAAACCTGGTGGACTGCTAAATTTGGATTTTGGAGAATAAAAAAAAAAATATGGGAGCAATGGGAAGGAGGAGTGACAAAGAGATTCTAGTAAAGCAGTGCAGCATTAACAAGGTTGAGTACCACTGTCTTAAAGGCACATGTCACAATTCAATGGAGCATTAAGACTGGTGTGGTTAGGGAATCCTTAGTGCACATCGCCACCAATTTTCGTCCAGAAAATTAAGGCGCCTAAGGAAAGGTCATTTAAAAGTTCTGAAAAGGAACCTGGTGGCTCAGGGACGCGTTATTATGTTCATTTCAGCTGATCTCTTAAAATTTTATTTTAATTTGGAAATGTAACAAATGATTTCTGGAGTAGAAGGATCTATTTCATGCTTCATTGTAAAGAAATAAGGAATTCTGGCCCATGACATCATTTTCTGCACCTATTTACTAGTAATGCTGATGAACAAACTGTACAATACAAGGTTGTTGTTTTTTTTTTTATTTTATTCACAAGCATGGAGGAAGAAGTGCATATTGGCATGAGCACACATATTGTTCGTACTTGGATCCCAAATTTATTCAGTTGACCATTTATTGTGATATTTATTCTTGGCTGACGCTATATGTTTTATTTCCGTGAATATTTTTGTCAATACAGGTTCTATGATTCACAAGCCTTGAAGATCTCTCAGTTAAATCTTCCATGCATTTTAACAGTGTGATCGATGGGATAGAGTGGTATGCTTACTTGGTGCAGTATCCAAGGTGGTGTTGAGGCTCCTGAAACTCTGCTCAAATCAGTTTCACTTGATGCCTGCAATGCTGGGAAACAACATTCCTTTCAAAGTGACTGGCAGGCTTCCTGAGAAAACAGGGGTTTGTGCCTCAAGGCTAGATCATAATGACCAACTGAAGCTTAACTCTTTTGTTCTCCATTGTGATGGCTTATTGTGAAAGAGAGTGGAGATACTCTCCCTGTTTTCATTTGTCTCTGCTGACATCTATAAACCAGCTGTGGGAAATTTACCAGAGGTTTAATAGACTGCATTTCTTTTAAAATGTAGCCAAGAGTGAAATGTTTGCTATTTTCGCTTCCTGTCAGTTTTGATCCTTGCTCCTTAAGTTTTCATTAGTTTAGATTGGCTAGGTATTTTCCAGAAAAAAATAGGCAGTATTTTTTTAAAGTACTATTTAATTTGTACAGAATTGTTAACATCCTGCAACAAGTTTCTATTCCTCATCTTATATTATAAATTATCTTTTATTTATATTGATGTGAAATCTTCAATCCTAATGAATAATGTCATTGCCCTATTTATAGTAGCTAGCATGCTCTGATTATCCTTTATTGTTCTCTGTATTATATATCGCTTCTCTTTTGTTTTGTAATTTTGTAGCAAAATAATTTTAACATGAGATTTGTTAATACAATATCAAATATTCTCCATAGTGTTGAACAACAATTATAAAATACCATTTAAAATCTATGTGAGTTTCATTGAACTTTCTATTCTCTGTTTTAAAACAAGTACTTGGGTCACAGCCCTTCCTATCCTCACTTACTACAGTCTAGCACTTGGTAGTTTCTATTAAATTCCCCCCCCCGAGATTGGTCATTTCACTTTGCCACTTCCCTTTGCAAAAAAGGTTGGATGTTTATTTCCTTAGAAAAGTAGGAACCGGACATTGTAATTCAGAGTTCAACAGTTTGCGTCTGAAAGGTTCAGGCATTATGCTGGCCTGCCCCTGTTACCTGGTGGAACAGGCAGAACCCTGGTCAGCCCAAGGTTCCATGGGAACTAAGTCTGCACGCAGATACAGAGGACCCTTTAAAAGATAGGCACCTGCCCATTTAAGCTCTCTGTTCCCTCTCTCTGTTCCCCTCTCTTTGTTTCCCCGATCTGTTTTCTCTCAGCTTCCTTTCTATTCTCTGTCGCCTATGTGTTCTCTCTATGGCGACCAGCCATGGCAGTCAGCCATTTACCGCTGTTCCTCTTCTTAGTCTCTCCATTCTGCCGGGCCTTATAATAAACTTATAGTCTTATGTCTCATGTCTCAGCTTTTCTCTTTTCTTCTTTTTAAACAAAAGAATAACAGCGTCTGTTCCAAAGTCACTTAGTGAGGAATAGAAACCTTGTGACACAATGGGCATTAGTAGTTGGGGCAGGAAGACAGTGATAGACCACATGTGATTTAAGTAGACTTAGAGATTAAAGAGCTGTTTACCAATGGAGGCTTTTAAAAGCAAAACAATACTTAATCTTGCAGATCCTTCCTCAAGGTAAATTCATGGTAGAATATACCCAAACTAATGACTATAGCCATGTAGTTGGTGAGTATTTTGTTTTATCTCAGTTTTACACTTTAAAATGGAAATGTTAGTATAACATTTGAGTAGGTAAGAGAAAGGACAGAACTTCAAAAATGTACCAATAAGTGTTGCTATCCTGATTTTTTTACCTAACATTTTTGTATAAATTCTTACAAGATTTGCTTCATTAACTGTCTTATTATTTTCAACAAAAGCACATGCTAGTGGTGATAGAAAGAAAGAAAACAGAAAAAATTGTATTGGAAAGTCTCTGTTGTGCCTATAATTCATGACATCGTAAAGATAATGCATTAACAAGTCTAGATTTTCAATAACTGACAATAATTATTTCTATGCACTATGTGGCATTTAATGTGTTTGCAAAACAAGTGAAGAGTGGACCTCCCCCCTCAACAGTAAATCAGGACTATTAGATACAACATTAATGTTTGCAGTAGTGCCTGGACAGCATTTATCAAATACAGTGGATACTCTCATTTTGAATTACAGGAAGTCAACCAGATAACCACTCTTGAAATATTTTAACATATCTAAATAATTTTCATTTCTAAAAAAAATATATTTAATTATTTTGTGATTTTTTTCTGTATGTGTTTTACCTACAATTATGTTTATTCACCAGATGTAGGCTGGTTCCCCATGACATCAGAAGAGGGTGTTGGATCTCTTTAATGGAAGGTACTAACTGTTGCAAATGGTAATTTTGTTGATGGGAAGGAAACACAGGTTCTCTGCTGGAATAAAAGTTTCCCTTAACTACTAAGTCTGGATTTTGAACATGGATTTTCCATGTTCATTCAAGAATTTTTAAACGGTTGACCATAATGTTGATGGCTTTGAGTATTTTCTGGTTGGATGTTGGAATGTCACAGTGTCTTCTTTAGTGGTGTCTTTACATCAGGTTTCATTCAATGATTAAGCAAGTCAAGATGCTTCTGTTACATGCTTCTTTTCCAAAATATTTTAAAATAATTTTTATATACGATTTAAATTATGTGGAGATTTAAATGCAAATATACATTTATGGAAACTTGTTGTTGCTCTTGTCTGAGTCTCTGTGAATTTGTTCAAGTATATGGCTATCCAGTGAATATCCAGAAAGAATGGCATTGAAATCTGTGTGTTTTCTCACCCTGTTTCCTTGGTTATTCCTCACACAAATTAGAGCATGTCATCTTGCTAAGGGAAATATTACATAACTGTGCCCTATGAATCGATTTGGGCCTAATTGTATCACTCTTACAACATTTAAATCTTCTGCTCCTCACAGATTCATGTTCCTCGAGTTAGAGGGTTTTTTTAAAACATTCCATTTAGACCTGAGTACTTCACAATCTCTCAGAATATTGCCTTGATGTGGATCTCTGTATTACTTTCAACATAAAAATTTTAATGGCATTGGCAAAAATTGTAATGTGTTTCAAGAAGGGACTGAAATTTTCTCTGTATTTTATTTATTCCTCAACAAATTCACTTGCATATAGAATATATCTGTTTTTTCTCAAACTCATGTCCCCTATGTTCCCTGTATAAAATTAATGTTTTTTAATTAAAAACAATTTAATTTTGAATAACAATCTCTGTACCCTCTCCCTAGCATCCTCCAATATTCACCATGCACCCCCATCACACACCCCATACACTTCCCAGGGTGTGTGATGCCTCCTATGAGGGATCGTCAAAGTCTGTCACATCATTTTGAGCAGGACGAAGGCCCTCTCTCATGTGTCTAGTCACAGAGAGTATCTCTTCATAGAGAATGGGTTCCCAACGACCATTTCTGCACTACAGATAAATTATGGTTCCACTGGAAATGATCTTATACACTGCATAGGCCTCCCAACTGACACGCATGGTCAGAAGGCCTGGTTTGGTCTTAGGCTGATTCCCCAGCTGTCAGACTGGTGTCTATTGGTTTGCACTTGTTCAGGTTACCTGTTTCTGTGAGTTCCACCCCTCACCCTGATCTTGACCCTTTTGCTCATCATTCTCTCTCTACAACTGAATTCCAGGAGTTCAGCTCAGTGCATACTAGCCTGAATGATCCCAATCTCGTGCCCTAGGTTTCTTAGCCATTGGCTTTTATTTTTAAGAAGGGCATATTTCATAAACTTGCTAGATTACATCCTGTATTCCAGATAATATGATGGTCTCCATGTTATTTTTCTGCTTTTACCAGAGAGTAGTATTGGAATGTAAATTCTAATTATGTTCATGGTTACTTTTTATAAACTTAGCACTTGAAAAGGTGATGCTGGAACATGGTTTTCAAAATTACAAGCCATTCAGATCTACCAATTGAGTTCTAAATCTACCTGGACCCCAAAGTGAGATTATACCTTAAAATATACTGGGGAAAATACAGGACAGAATCAGAAATGACTCAAAAATAAAGACCTTTAGAATATATCTGGAAACAACATTGTCTGGTTGCCTTGGTATTATTTGGGTTCTTGATTATAATAAATCCTGTCAAGAGTCACATATATCTTCTGTGTGGATGCAATCATTTTGTGATGTTATTTAACTTAAATTAGAAATAAGTTTCTGTTACCTGTCAATACCAGCTCCCTCTCACTCCCATCATACCCTGTCCTCCAACAACCCTCTCTATATCCCATTCCCGTTCTGCTCCCCAGGGAGAGTAGGGCCTTCCATTTGGGATCCAAAAAGTCTGTGGTATCATTTGGAGCAGGGCCTAGCCCCACCCTGGCATGTATAGCCTGAGAGAGCATCCCTCTGTGTGGAATGCGCTCTCAAAGTCCATTCGTATTAAAGGGATAAATACTGATCCTCTACCAGAGGCCCCATAGATTGCCCAACAGTCCTAACTTACACAAACGTTCAGATGGTCTGCATCAGTACTTTGCTGGTTTCCCAGCTATAAGTGTTGGATTCGTGAGCTCCCAGTTGTTCAGCTCATCTGTTTCTGTGGGTTTCTCCTGCCTGGTCTTGACCCCTATACCCATCCATTCTCCCTTTCTGCAACTGGATTCCAGGATATCAATTTAGTGTTTAGCTGTGGATGTCTGCTTTTGCTTGCATATGCTATAGGAGGAAGGCTCTAGGATGGCAAATAAGGTAGATATCAATTTATTTATCAGGTAACTGCATTTTGGGAAGCCTCTCCACTATTTCTTGGACTGTAAGTTGGGGTCAGTGGATGTACTTACACATTGTACAAATGCATATATCTATAATTGCATATATGACATTCCAAATATATGTAAAACTGATTAACCATGGATGCTTAATTCTACTCTTTTATTATATGAACAAATCAAGCACCAAATTAATAGTTCCAAATGTTAATTTTCAGTAACCTTCACAGCACTTGTGTGAAATTTGTCTGCATTAACTCAATCATGTGTGACAAAATATGTTCAAACTGTTACAAAATCACCCTTCATGATCCCAAGGAAAAATCTTTAGAAAGTACATGTAGATTTTATCTAGTTCCATTTTGTGTGAGTATTAATTTATTAACTTAGCGTTCCAGTTCAGACGCTTATTTTCACCAGTTCTTTCTCTATGTTCCCCATATGATTATACTCATCTGAACACACACAGAGTGACATTAAGACACAAACACTTCTTTGCATGATTATGTTCTTGGGATCACCAAAACGACACATTTTTTGAAAATGTATGCTCACATTTTATGAAAATAAAAGTAAATTTTCTTCTGCAATAATTGTTAATTTCCCCCAAGAAATATGGAAAGAAAAGGCTGATTATGTCGAAATTCGTTCTCATTGTTTTGTTACTAACAAACAATTAGTGAGCAAAACATGCAAAAAATCTCAACCAAAGTTTGCATATGATATTTGGAAAGTGACAATTGGGGTCATCTATGTTTCTCAGGAATACAGGTCTGTGAGAACATAGACTGTCAAACATTAATGTATACAAAGCAAAGCAAATAAGTTATATTTCCTTTAACAGCAATGTGTAGACAGACATAAGTGTTCAGCTTGATTCTGGCACACTCCAATCCCAAATAACCACACAAAGTCTTATATTAATTAAAAACTCTTTGTCCTTAGGGTCAGCATTTTCCTTGATTTGCTCTCTCTAATTACTAATCCATTTCTATTAGTCAGTGAATCTTCAGGTGCTTTAGCATACCAGAGAAATCCAAGACAACCTAACATACTGGCATTTACATGGCAACTGTCTTGAGAATCACTCTCTGTGTACCTCTCACAGAATTCTTCTAATCTGGATACCTTTCCTATATGTACCCTTCTGATATATACTGCCAGGCCATTGACCAAAATAGCTTTATTCATCAACCAAGAAGAGAAAAATATAATTACATCATACAGATGGGCATCACCCATCATGTCCTCTTTTCTAATGAAGAAATCAAGGAAATTTATTAAATTTCACATAGTCCAATTATCTATTGCAAAAGGTAATTAAGCAAGGTAATTAACAATATGTAGTCCATTAACATTTGAGAAATTTAAGGAAAACATTCCATCATCCATCCTATCTTTGTTAATTTAAAGCTTTATATGCAACTTATCTTTTATTATACCTATGGAAATCCATATCTATAATTATCAATCTTCAACACCACCAAAGACTCCAGAAGGATGAAATATAAACTCTAGAATTGACAGAGACATCTCACTTCCAAGAAAGTCACCCAAAGTTACTATTACTCTTAGGGAATCCATCTTCAGGCTATATGCCCAGAATGTTTGGCACACTTTTGATGGAGAAGGAAAATGAAGGATTATCCTTTCCATTGGCAACTTCAGCATTCACTCTTCTTGGAACATGTTTGTCTAGTTTAGACAGCATGCTGTCAAGCAGTCAAGGAGAGAAGTTTCTTTTCTAAACTGCAAACTCCATTAGAGTTTGTGACAGGAACAGCTTATGCTGTCTTTTGGCAGGTTGTTGTATCACAAATGTACCATACCAGAAATGAAAGGGCAAGCTTACAAGAAATGATTGCAATTAACAAAACTAAGCTAATATGACAAGCAAGGTTTTGCACACACCTTTAATGCCAGCATCAGAAGGTAGAGGCAGGTGCATTTCTGATTTCCTGGTCAGGCCACTCTACATAAAAAAGGGGGAAGAAAAGTACAACAGTAAAAAAAAAAAAAGTTAAAACAGTGAGTATTTCTCTAAGATCTATAGGTGCTGGGGAGAGGATAGAGAGTAATCAGCATGAGAACACACAGGAAATATCTCTATAATCTCTTTTTCTGTCAAAAAGTCTGGTTTGAAACACAATTTACATAGGTTCCATATAACCATAGAAAGCCACAGTTGCCTGTTTGTCGTTGTTGCTGCTCAGAGTCACCTGACGCAAGCTACATGCCAGACCGAGTTTGGCAGTGGTCGGTTCCTAAAACAGAACACCCAGAGGCAGCCTGGCCTCCATCCACAGGCCCAGGTAGGCCAGGAACTGTTTCCCTCTCCTTTTGGTCTTCGCTGCTCAAGTCATTGGGCACAAGGGACCTGTGTCCTGGATGGAGTTCAGAGGTGTATCGGACACACCGAGGCCCAGTGATAGTTCTGCCTCCATCTTCCGGCCCCGGCAAGACCTGGCACACCTGAACACTGCCGACACCCGGGGATCAGTGACACCTCCATCCATGAGAAGAGGACGACATCAGAGTATTGGATCTGTTTTCACCGACCCCAACTAACAATCTGAGGAATAGAGGAAAGGCTACGTTAAATGCACTTCCCAGATAATGAGATTGAATTCTACCTTATAGGCCATCCTAGAGCTTTCCTCTAATAGCCTATGGAAGAAGAAGTACTTCTTCTTCCACAGCTAAACACTGAGCCAAAATCCTGGAATCCAATTGCAGAGAGGGAAGAGGGATGAGCATATATGTCAAGAGAAGGCAGCTGGAGAAACCCACAGAAACAGCTGAGCTGAACAAGAGGGAGCTTCTGGATCCCAGAATGATAGCTGGGAAAACAACAAAGGACTGATATAGGGCATATGAATGTGGGGGTCAGTTAGGACAATCTATGGGGCCTCTGATCAGTGTTTATCCCAGTTATATGAATGGACTTTGAGAGCCCATTCCACACAGAGGGATACTCTCAGCCTAGATACACAGGGGAGGGCCTAGGCACTCTTCCAAATGATATGACAGACTTTGATGATCCCTCATGGGAGGCCTCATATATACTGTGGTGTGTATGGAGATCGTGATAGGGGTACATGGGGGCATGGGAGGATGCTAGGGAGAGGGAATTGAGATTGATATGGAAAATAAGATTGCTTTTAATTTAAACAAACATTAATTCAATAAAGGAAACCTAGGGGACATGAGTTTGAGACAAAAACAAATATACTCTATATGCACGTAAACTTGTTGAGGAAAAAATAAAATACAGAGAAAATTTCAGTCCCTTCTCAAAAATATTGCACTTTTCCCAATGCCATTAAATTTTTATTTTGAAATGAAGAGACCCACATGAGGGCAATATTCTGATAGACTTTGAAGTACTCCTGTCTAAATGGGTTTTTTTTTTTTTTTTCGTAATCCCCTCACTTTGAAGACGATCTTTGAGGAGGAGAAGGTATAAAGGTAGTAAGAGTGACGCAATAAGGTCTGGTTCAATTCATGGAACCCAGTAATGTCATTTTTCTCTCAGCAAAATGACATGCTCTAACTTGTGTGAGGAATAACCAAGGAAACAGGACAATAAAACACACATATTTCAGTACCATTTTTTCTGGATATTCACTGGATAACCAAATAATTTCCCAAATTCCCGGAGACTCAGACAACAGCAACAACAACTTTTCATACATAAATATTTGCACATAAATCTCAATATAATTTAATTGAGTATTAAAATTATTTCAAAATATTTTGGAAAATGAGTATAAAACACAAGCATCTTGACTTGTTTAAACATTGAATTAAAACTGAAATGAAAACAATAAAGAAGACACTATGGACCCCTGTCCTGAACATCTAGGCCCCAAATAAGAAGGCAGCAACATTTGTCAAAGAAACATTAATAAAGTTCGAGCGACATATAAAATGACACACACTAATTATAGGAGACTTCAACTACCTGCTTTCACCACTAGACAGGACCACTAGACAGAAACTTACCAAAGAAATAAAGGATCTAACAGAAGTTATGACCCAAATGTGTCTAACAGATATCTATAGAATATTCCATCCAAACACAAAAGAATAAACCTTCTTCTCAGTGCCACCTGGCACTGTCCCTAAAATTAACTACACACTTGGCAACAAAGCAAACCTCCACAGATACAAAATAAATGAAATAATAACCTGCATCTTTTCAGAATACCATGCTTTATAGCTAGAATTCAAAAGCAATACAAATTGCAGAAAACGTACAAAGTCATGGAAATTGAATACAACCCAATTGCACCATTTCTGGGTTGATGAAGTAATAAAAAAGAAATTAAAGACTTCCTAGAATTCAATTAGAATGTAGACACAACATACCCAAACATGTGGGACACTCTGAAAGCAGTGCTAAGAGGGAGGAAGTTCAAAGCACTAAGTGCCCAAATAAAGAAGCTGGAGAAAAGTCACACTAGAGAATTGACAGAACAGCTGAAACCTTTAGAGCAAAAAGAGGCAAACTCACCACAGAGGAGTTGATTCCAGGAAATAATCAAACTGAGGGTTGAAATTAATAAAGTAGAAACTAGGAAAACATTACAAAGAATCAATGAAACAAAGAGTTGGTTGTTTGATAAAATCAATAAGATAGACAAACATCTATACATCTAACCAAAAGGCAGAGAGAGAACATGCCAATGACCAAAATCTAAAATTAAAATGGGGATATAACAACGGACACTGAAGAAATCCAGAGAATCTTCAGGTCATACTTTGAAAACCTCTACTCCACAAAATTCAAAAATCTAAAGGTAATGGACAGTTCTTTAGATAGATATCGCTTACCAAAATTAAACCAAGAACAGATAAGCAGTTTAAATTGACCTATAACCCCCTATGAAGTAGAAGCAATCATCAAAAGCCTTGCAAACAAAAAAGCCCAGATCCACATGACTTCACTGTAGAATTGTACAAGAAATCAAACAAGATCTAAAACCAGTACTCCTCAAATTGTTCCACAAAATAGAAGCAGAAGGGACATTGATAAACTGTTTTGGGAGGCTACAATTACTTTGTTACACAAGCCACACAAAGATATAACTAAAAAAAAAGGGAAGTACAGAACAATATTCATCATTGCCATTAATGAAAAAATACTGAACGAATTTTTGGCTAATAGAATCCAAGAACACATCAGAAAAATCATCCACTATGATCAAGTAGGCTTCATCCCATGGATACAAGGATGGTTCAACATATCAAAATCCATCAATATAATCCACCATGTTAACAAACTGAAAAAGAAAAATCCCAACACAGTTCTTCACTGGCTTTGAAAGAGTAATAGTCAAATTTATATGGAAAAATAAAAACACAGGATAGCCATAACAACTCTGTACATTAAAGGATATTCTGGAGCCATCACCGTATCATACAGACTTCAAGCTGTATGATAGAGCCATACTTCTGAAGCAGCTTGGTATTGGCGCAAAAATAGACAGATGGACCAATGGCATTGAATTTAAAACCCTGATATTAACCCACACACTTATGAACACCTTATTTTGACAAAGATTCAAAATGTATATAATTGAAGAAAGATAGCATATTCAACTAATGTTTCTGGTACAACTGGATTCTGACATGCAGAAGATTATAGATAGATCCATATCTGTCACCATGCAGAAAAGTGAAGTGAAAATGGATCAAAGATCTCAACATAAGTCCACCCACACTGAATCTTCTTGAAGAGAAAGTGGGAAATACCCTTGAACAAATTGGCAAAGAAGACTGCTTCTGGAATATTACAAAAGTAGCACAGACATTGAGATTTGCAATTAATAAATGGGACCTCTTGAAACTGCGAATATTCTATAAGGCAAAGGACACAGTCAGTAAGACAAAACAACAGCCCATAGAATGGGAAAAGATCTTCACCAACCCCACATCTGACAGAGGGCTGATTTCCAAGATATGAAATGAACTCAAGAAGCTATGTACCAAACCCCAAAGAGTGAAATTAAAAAGTGGGGTGCAGAACTAAATAGAGTATTCTCAAGGGAGGAATCTGAAAAGGCTGAAAGACACTTAAGAAAGTGCTCAAAATACTTGGCCATCAGAGAAATGCAACTTAAAACAACTCAGAGACACCGTCTCATACCAGCCAGAACTGCTAAAATCAAAAACACCAATAATAATCTATGCTGGAGAGGATGTGGAGAAAAGGGAACAACCCTCCATTGTCTTTGGGAGTGCAACCTTGTAAGACCACTTTGAAATCAGTATGGTGGTTGTTCAGTAAAATGGGAATCGGCCTAACTCATGATCCAGCAATTCCTCTCTTGGTCATATACCCAAATTATGCACGTCCATACAACAAGGACATATGTTCAACCATGTTCATAGCAGCATTGTTTGTAATAGCTAGAACCTGGAAGCAACAAAGATGCCCCTCAACTGAAGAATTTATAGTGGAAATGTGGTACATTTATACTATCTACTACTACTCAGCAGATTAAAGCAATGGAATCTTAACATTTGCAGGCAAATGCATCGAACTAGAGGAAAAATTCCTGAGTTAGGTAACCCAGTCACAAAAAGACAAACATGGTATATTCTCACTCATATATGAATTTTAGACACAGAGAAAAGGATTACCAGCCTACAATCCTCTTCACCAAAGAAATTAGGAAATAAGAAGGACTCTAATGGAAAAATGCATGGACCCAAGGAATGGGGTGAAGCAGGAACTCCTTAGCTAATTGGGAGCATGAGGATAGGGGAGAGGGAGCTGCCAGAATGAGAGGAGGATAAGAGGAGAGGAGAGGAAGAAATGGATGAGCAGAAATACTGACTTGGGGGAAGAATAGAGGAGAGCTGTTTGAGAGATACCATATTAGAGGGAGCCATTATAGGTCCGATGAGAGATCTGGCACTAGGGAGATTTCAGAGACCTACAAGCATGAAATGAACTGACAATCTAGGCAATGGTGGAAAGGACAACATAAATGCCTTGACCCTATAATGAGACTGATGACTACTTTTTATGCCATACTAGAGTCCTCATCCAGTGGCTGATGAAAGCAGAGGCAAGTGCCCACAGACACACACTAAACTGAACTCTGGAACTTAGTTGCAGAGAGAGAGAGAGGAAAGAAGACAAAAGGGGTCACTACCAGGCGGGTGAAACCCACAGAAACAGCTGTGCTGTACAAGGGGGAGCACATGGACCACAGATAGCTGTCTGGGCGGCTGGTACAGGACTAATCCAGACGCCTGAACATGCATATCAATGAGGAGGCTTCTGCACTCTAGGGGGCCCTACATAGTGGATTAGAATTTTTCCCTGGTGTAAGAAGTGACTTCGAGAGCCCATCCCATGCGAAGGGATAAATGGTCCCCAGGAATGGAAGTGGCATGAACTCCCGAACTAATTGGGGGCGTGAGGGTGGGCGGGGGGAAGGAGCTGCTACAATAAGAGAAGAGAAGAGGAGAAGAGGAGAGGAAATTGAGGGGCAGAAACATTGAGTTGGGGGAAGAATAGAGGAAAGAGAGTAGGATGAGAGATACAATATCAGAGGGAGCCATTATAGGCCGGAGAAGGGATCTGGAACCAGGGAGATCTCCAGAGACCTACAAGGATGACACGATCTGACAATGCAGGCAACGGTGGAGAGGATAACCTAAAAACCCTCCCCCTAAAATGAGATTGATGACTTCTCTTTATACCATCCTAGAGCCCTCATCTAGTGGCTGATGGAAACAGAGACAGACATCCACAGATATACAATGAGCCGAAATCGGGAATTTAGATGAAGAGAGGGAGGAATGAAGAACGAAGGGGTCTGTACCAGGTTGGAGAAACCCACAGGAACAGTTGACCTGAACAAAGGAGAGCACATCGACCCCATATGCTGTCCGGGAGGCCCGTACAAGACTGATCCAGACCCCGGAACATGGATGTCAATAAGGAGGCCTCTGCACTCCAGGGAGCCTCTGGTGTCAGATTAGTATTTTTCCCTGGTGCAAGAAGGGACTTTGAGATCCCATCCCATATGAAGGGTTACACTCTGGCCCTGGACACATGGGGAAGGGCCCTGGACCAGCATAGGAAGACTTGGTGGACTTAGCAGAGCCCCAGTTGAGGGCCCTACCCTGCATGGGTAGTGGTGGGTGGATGGCGTGGGGAGTAGACTGGGGGTGGGGGAGGAGGGTTGGGGGAAGGAAGGGGAAACGGGACTTGAAATAAGCTAGTTCCCTAACTAGAAATAATAAAATAAAATAAAAAAGAACAGATAAGCAACTTAAATAGACCTATATCTTCTAATCAATTAGAAGCAGTCATTAGAAGTCTCCCAACCAAAAAAAAAAAAAAAAAAAAAAAAAAAAAAAAAAAAAAAAAAAAAAAAAAAGCTCAGGGCCAGATGATTTCAGTGCAGAATTCTACCAGAAATACAAAGTACAGCTAATACCAATTCTCCTCAAAGTATTCCACTCAATAGAAGCAGAAGGGACATAACCAAACTCTTTTTATGAGGCGTCAATAACCTTGATACCCAAAACACACAAAGACACAGCTAAGAAAGAGAACTACAGACCAATATCCCTCATGAACATCGATGCAAAATTCTCAATAAAATATTGGCAAATAAAGTCAAAGAACACATCAGAGAAATCATCCATCCCGATCAAGTAAGCTTCATCAGAGGGATACAAGGATGGTTCAACATACGAAATCCATCAATGTAATCCACCAAATAAACAGACTGAGAAAAAAAAATGATCATCTCAATAGATGCCGAAAAAGCCTTTGAAAAAATCCAACACCCCTTCATGATAAAGGTCCTGGAGAAGTCAGGGATAACAGGAACATACCTCAACATAATAAAAGCAATATACAGCAAGCCAACGGCCAACATCAAATTAAATGGAGAGAAACATGATCCAATTCCTCTAAAATCAGGAATAAGACAATGCTGTCCACTCTCTCCATATCTCTTCAATATTGTCCTTGAAGTTCTAGCTAGAGCAATAAGAAAACAAAGGGAGATCAAGGGAATACAAATTGGAAAGGAAGAAGTCAAACTCTCACTATTTGCAGATGATATGATAGTCTACATAAGTGACCCGAAAAACTCAACCAGGGAACTTCTGAGCTGATAAACACCTTCAGCAAAGTAGCAGGATACAAGATTAACTCACAAAAATCTGTATCCCTACTATATACGGATGACACATTGTTGGAGAAAGAAATCAGTTAAGCATCACCCTTTACAACTGCCACAAATAACATAAAATACCTTGGAGTAACACTAACCAAAAAAGTGAAAGACCTGTACTGTAAGTATTTTGAGTCTATAAAGAGAGAAATTGAAGAAGATACCAGAAAATGGAAAGATCTCCCATGCTCATGGATAGGCAGGATCAACATAGTAAAAATGGCAATCTTACCAAAAGCAATCTACAGATTCAATGCAATCCCCATCAAAATCTCAACACAATTATTTACTGCCCTTGAAAGAACAATTCTCAACTTTATATGGGAAAACAAAAGGCGCAGGATAGTCGAAACAACCCTGTACATTAGAGGAACTTCTGGAGGCATCACCATCCCTAACTTTAAGCTCTATTACAGAACTATAGTCCTGAAAACAGCTTGGTATTGGCACAAAAATAGACAGGTAGAACAATGGAATAGATTTGAAAATCCTGATTTTAACCACACACCTATGTACACCTGATTTTTAACAAACAATCCAAATATATACGCTGGAACAAAGAGAACATCTTCAACAAATGGTGCTGGCATAACTGGATGCAAACATGTAGAAGACTACAGATATACCCATGCCTTTCGCTCTGCACAAAACTTACATCAAAATGGATCAAAGACCTCAACATAAACCCAGCTACACTGAACCTACTGGAAGATAAAGTGGGAAATACCCTTGAATTAATCGGTACAGGAGACAGCTTCCTTAACAAAACACCAGTATCACAGACAGTGAGATCAACAATTAATAAAAAGCTCCTGAAAGTGAGAAAGTTCTGTGAAGCAAAGGACACAGTCAGCAGGAAAAAACGACAGCCCACAGACTGGGAAAAGACTCACCAACCCCACATCTGACAGAGGGCTGATCTCCAAAGTATACAAAGAAATCAAGAAGATATTCTCGAAGACACCAAACAATCCAATTAAAAAATGGGGTACAGGACTAAATAGACAATTCTCAATAGAGGAATCTAAAATGGCTGAAAGACACATAGCAAAGTGTTCAACATCCCTAGCCATCAGGGAAATGCAAATCAGAACAACAATGAGATACCATCTTACTCCTGTCAGATTGGCTAAAATCAAAAACAGCAATGACAGTTTATGCTGGAGAGGATGGGGAGAAAGAGGAAGAATCCTCCACTGCTTGTGGGAGTGCCAACTTGTACAGCCACTTTGGAAATCTGTATGGTGACTCCTCAAGAAAATGGGAATAAGTCTACCACAAGATCCAACAATTCCACTCCTAGGCATATACCCAAAAGAAGCAGATTCATATAACAAGTTCATCTGTTCAACCATGTTCATAGCCCCATTATTTGTAATAGCCAGAAACTGGAAGCAGCCTAGATGCTCCTCAACCAAAGAATGGATAGAGAAAATGTGGTACATTTACATAATGGAGTACTACTCAGCAGAAAAAAAAAATATGGAATCTTGAAATTTGCAGAAAAATGGATGGAAGTTGAAGAAACCATTCTGAGCTAGGTAACCCAATCACAAAAAGACAAACATGATATGTACTCACTCATATGTGGACCTGCTTTATGATGCATAGTAGTGAGCGTGAGTTATCAGATCTGGTTTTAACGATTTTGCTCAGAATGGTTTCTTTCCAGAAGTTGATTGAGAAGCTAATTAAAAAAAATAGTGTCAGGTACCACTAGAGTAACAGAACTGTGCTGTTTCTGGGATTTTAGTTTTTAAATTTTCTTAAATGGAGTGTGCTGTTTCTACAATTTTATTCAAATGACTGCAGAACCTGGAAAAGCTGTTGCTGCTATTGATGCATAAAAATATTGCTAATATATATATATATATATATATATATATATATATATATATAATTGAATTTTTGGAAACTTTAGCTCTGCTGTCAACTTTGGAAAAATGTATCCCAGTTTACCGTTTTGATTGGCATAGTACAGAAATTAACAACCATATTGTTCTAGAAATGTTGAACTTAATGTTTTTCCATTTGTACAGAGGCAACACAATGTATTAAATATGTAAGGTCTTATCTACATGGGTTTGATCACAAAAACTAATAAAATATTCTCTAAGTAAAAAATAAATAATAAACAAAAAATTATCTAAAATTCTCTATACTAATGCTAATGCTAACACTGGAAAATACTCATCTTAAATGTTTGTCTGTGCATTAAAGGAATAATATCTATACAAATAAATTCAAATAAAATAAGAAAGCCACAATAAACAATACCAACATAGGATACATATGCATGCCACATGTTGGAATTTTAAATTATAAAAGATGATAAAATATACCTCCTTTCTAGGGAGCTGGGAAGGTTATGTATTGTTAGATGCTCTATTTGCTAGGCTATTTACAAGTAATGCCTAAAATGCTACTCATGCTATTACTTAGGACAGGATAATCATCAATCAAGAAAGTACAAGATTTAATCCAGGATAATTCAGCTCCATCATTTTGAATTTTTTTCCATGAAAATATACTTTTGCTTAATGAAAGTCATCTAATTACAAAATATTTACAATTTGCTACGTGGATGCAAACCAAGTCATCTGTGCTTTCCAAGTCTTGGAGTAGGCCTCTTTAAGTTGCTCAGTGAGTGAAAAAAGAGACTTTATAACTACTATGGCAAAATTATGTGAGTAGTAAAAACATCACTCCTTTAAAAACATAAATAAAATGTCCAAATACAAAAAAAAAGATCTTAAAACACTATTTTGAAGAAAAGTAAGGGGACTTATATAGCAGCGTTTAACAACTGCAATCATTAAACTCTCATGCTTCATAATAAAACACAAACACAGAAAGATCAGAATTACTCTAGAGTCTACTAATAAAATCTACTAAAATAATCTTCTAAAATAAAAATAATATATACAAGATACCTAACATGCAAAAATTCTCAGAATAAAACTAGATTCTAACAAAGTACCTTTTAAAAGCTGACCTGACAAACTAATGCAATCTGAAACTACATTTAGTGCTTACCCTCTAGCACTCATGCAATTACAAGTTAGATACTTAATCACCAGTAGTGAGTGTTAAATATTTTCTAGTGCCAAATTATAAATTCAATAATAATTTATATTACATAATCAATTATTAAAATTTGTTAATCTTTAATGATAATAATTCGTTATACTCTCTTTCTCCAAAACCTTAAATACAGCAATTTAATGTTTTCAATCCTGTTTTATCAATAGTTCTTTCTTAGTGTACTTAGAAAGATTAACCAACTTTGTGAACTTTCGATTGTGAATGGATAAAAGGAGCTCTACCTCTGCCTACCTTCAGCTATCATGTTATCTATATGTGGTTTTCCTTTAAATGCAGAGAATGTTTTGATTTAGTATACAACACA
The DNA here is from genome assembly GCF_003668045.3 of Cricetulus griseus. Lineage (NCBI taxonomy): Eukaryota > Metazoa > Chordata > Mammalia > Rodentia > Cricetidae > Cricetulus > Cricetulus griseus. The sequence continues at coordinate 136,642,039 of NC_048596.1, forward strand.
AGCAAATTTGATATTTAACATCCATCCCACCAATAGTCTTCCCCACTTGGAGACAAGATCTCATATCTATTTTCCAGGCTGGCCTCAACTGTACTATAATGACTAGATTAATTATGAACTCCTAATCTTCTGCCTCTACCTTCAAAGTAACAGTTTAGAGGTGGATACAACCATGTCCAATTTTTCCTCATTTAGTACCAGGCTATAAAGCAGCTTTTCTTAGACTATTTGCTGTTTAGATTTTATATCAATAACAATTAATCTGCTTGCAACAAATAGATGGATCACCACTGTAGCCTCCCATAATTGTAAAAACCAGTATTATGGTTGGTGATGGCAGCTAGCTAAATGAAATTAAGTTGACATGTATTGAGTTGGTGGCACACATCCTTAAGGGCAGGAACAGGAGGTAGAGACAGGCAGTTTCACAGATTTCCTGATGAGCACAGTTTACATAAAGAATTCCATGCCTGCAGGGCATAGGCCTTATATATACAGTTGTTTAATTCGTCTTTTAAAGCATATTCCCAAATGTTTTGCATTGTGTCAGGGTGTAGGTTGCTCTAAAATCATTTCTAGATTAAGTTTCCATAACCTTGCTAGGATTATCACAATGTAATATACCACAGCTAGCATGTATAATGTTCCGAAAAATCACACAAAACAATACCTGAAGGTTAAATATTCCATTTAAGAGTGACAGTCATTAACATACAAATTAGTTTGTCTTAGGCTCATGACCTGGGGTGACACAAAAAGAAGGTTCATTCTATTTATGGAGTAATTTTCAGCCAAACCAGAACAACTCTGGAAGTACAGCTGTCATGATGTTTTTTTTAGTCAACCCAACTGTCCAGGTGACATCACTTCAGGCTGATTATGACTGCTCACCAATGTCTACCACTCTGATAGATTTTCAGGAAACACTTAAGTTAAAATTGTGACCAACCACAATTTTGTACTGCCATTCAGAATAAATCTACTCAAAATCTACTCAGGGAACTGGACTACATCATGCAGAACTGATATATGAAACATAAATCCATTGACAAAATTGCAACTCTTGCAGGAACATTCAAGATGAAACCAATAAGATTTCTAATAATTTTCAATTACTATTTTTTATTTATCACCTTAGGTTACTTAGGTTAGATTAAGTAATTTTCTACACCCGCTGCTGTTATCCATGAAGAAAGTTCTGCAATCTGTGTGAAGTAAAGCTGCATTCTGAGTCAGATGCCTCTGGGGTGTAGAACTGTGTAAGGCACAGCTGCAAGGGGAAGAACATTCTGGAAAACACAAATAATGCATCAGGGAGATATGTTACTTCCAAGAGAAGTCCACAGACTTAATATGTCTGATGCAGCAGTCTAAATAGACTCCTCCATACTTGGGGTTTGGGCAATTGCTGGCTAAACATAAGCATCCAATAAGATATCTAGGAAGATCATAGGGAGTATAAGAAATACTTCTGCAGACATTCATAGCTAAACCTTGAATTGAACTGAAATCCAGTTGCAGAGAAGGAGTGATGAGGAAAGGAGTCTATACCAGGATGGTGAAACCCAGAGCATCAGATGACCTGAACAAGGGAGAGCTCTTGGTCCCCAGACTGATACCTAGGAAACCAGCATGTTATTGATCCCAAACCCCTGAATGTGGATATCAGTGAGGAGACCTTGGAAATCTATGGGGCCCCTTGTAGTGGATCAGTACTTATCCCTAGTATAGGGATGGACTTTGGCAGCCCATCCGACATGAAGGGTACTCCCTGAGCCTAGACACAAGGGGGTTGGCCTTGTACCATATTCCAAAGGATATGAGAGATTTTAAAGACCCCCTATGGAAGGCCTCACACTCCCAGAGGCGTAGAAAGTTTATGGGATAGGTAGGGTGTTAGTTGGGGGGCAGGGGAGGAGGGGAGGAAGAGTGAACTGGGATTGATATGTAAAATAGTCTTTCTAATTAAAATAAAAAATTAAAAACAAAGAAAGTATTAGTTTTTAAGTGATCCCCCTCAAAAAAGAAAAGAAATACTTCTGGACCTTAATGTTCCTTACAGGTAATGCCAGAAGAGTTGGAGAGTCAAATGATAAATCTCTTCAAATACAAACAACCTATGCATTTCATGAGAAAGCAACTCTTCCTGATGAAGCAGGTTGAGGATCTCTAGAGGCAGCTATGTCAGCAAGTTATTGTGGGGATGCTCTGAAGCTGGATACTTGCCAGGGACTAGTTGCCTCCCATGTTAAGGGTATACAGGGCTCCAAGCTCCAACAACTTGGCAGGCCCCTAATGGAAGCAGATGCCTGTGACGTTGAGTATCTGGAATGTGCTATGTAGTTGCCACTTGGCCAGACCATAGAATAGCAAGACTGGGTTACTGATCCTAGATCCTGTTCTCCCTGTCCTTCCTCATGGTTTGGCCTCTCTGAGGCAGCGGCTCATACCCCACAGGCATGGGCTCATTTCTTGTAAAGTAGTGTAACTCGAGATGCAGAAAGAAGCTGCTCAACGTCCAGGCAGCGATGTGAGATCATTAAACGTCAGCGGCAGCCACAGTACCTATACCTGCAAGCACTGGTACTCCTCAGAGCTGCCCTCCATGATGAGAAAGGACACAGATGAGTTCAGCTTCTCTGCTTGTGGACTCACCCGGGGGCAAGATATTCAGGGCTCTGCCAGCTGACAAGGTGGCAGGGTCTTAAACTGGAAGTGAGCTGTGTTTAGTAAGTGGTGTAGCAGGTGAGGGGGTGTGGGGGGAGGATGGCGATTTGCATCTAGCTGACCACTTTCTCTAAGATCTAGGAGAAATATGAACTTCTCACCATCTGATGGACTGAAAATGTGTAGAAACATTCTATAATGTAGATCGAATGTAGCTGAGATCCTTGGTAGATGATTAATTCATGTGTGAGATGGTGTATGTGGGAGAGTCCTCTGTGCCTGTCATTGTCCACTGCATGTCTTACGATCTCAGACAGGGTTCCCACAGACACCTTTCAGTTTCTTCAGATTTCAGTGCAGGCTACAACAACATTAAGTTGAATCTTGACAGTGAACTCAGAGGATAGCATCATAGATGGGACAGAAGAAAACTGAATGTTTACAAACTGTTTGTTGCATCATGTTCCTTGAGTTATAAGAAATTGATTGTATTTTATGAAAAGTTAAAATATTCATAGCTGGGAAAATGGGTCATTCAAAACTAGCCTGCCACTACATATATGAAATGCTGAGTTTTATCTCTCAAATAAACATGAAGTCAGTCAAAATTATGTGGTCTCACAATGCCAGGACTTGAGAAGAAGAAATTGTCAAACTCCTGAGCTTGCTGACCATCTAGCTGCAATTACATGGTGGATTACATTCTACTGGAAACAGTGCCTCACTTAAGTCAGGAAGTAGCAAAAAATTGTAGATACATTGCTGATATTCTGGCTATATTTCATTTCCAGGAGGAGCTATAAATAGTCATTCTCTTGTGATAAGTTTCCAATAACAAACCAGCAGGCTTTCAATAAATTTCAAACTAAGGAACAAATGAGTTTATTGGTTGTCCTTAAGAACAGAGGTGAGGTGTTACTTGTATGTATGGGGTTGTTCCTGTCTCCCATCATGCCACAAGTTGAAAGTCTTTACCCAAAATAAATGAGGGAAGAAAAGCAAGGAAAAGTTGCCATAGCTGCATAAATATACCCTGTGCTATAATATACCAAGGCACACACGCACGCACACACATACACACACGCACACATGCATGCACACATGTACACACACACACACACACACACACACACACACACACATTTTGTATAGATGTATGTATGTGTGTGTGTGTGTGTGTGTGTGTGTGTGTGTGTGTGTGTGTGAGTTTTGGTTCCTATGTCAATTTATATACTATACAATATGTAGATTTCATACTATATAAAATGCATTAAATAGTATGTATAACATTTAACATATATTGATTTTACTATATTTCTTAATGGTTTTAAAATTATACTATAATTATGTATTCCCACCTTTCCCTTATATATATTATCATCCTGTTGACCCTTGTTCTCCTTCAAAGTCATGGACTCATTTCTATTATTTTTTTAAAATCAAATATGTTTACATATCAAAATATATACTACTAAATATATAAGGATGACTTGTAATATCATTAATATTTTAAATGTATGTATGCATTCATGGCTGACAATTACATATTGAATATCCATTTCCGTTACTATTCTTCTCAATCTCATTATTTTTTTTTCCATTTTTTATTAGCTCAAATTAGGAACAAGCTTACTTCACATGTCAATCCCTTCTCCTTCTCCCTCCCCTCCTACAAAACCCCCACCAGCCCCCTACCCCATTCCCCCTCCACTTCCCAGGGCATGTAGTGCCTTCCATGGGGGCTTCCCAAAGTCCACTATATAATCCTAGGCTGGACCTGGGCCCTCCCTATGTGTCTGGGCCTAGAGAGCATCCCTTCATGTGGGATGGGCTTTCAAAGACCATTCTTATGCCAGGGAAAATACTGATCCACTACCAGGGGGCCCATACAGTGCCCAGGCCTCCTAATTGACATCCACATTAAGGGGTCTGTATCATTCTTATGCTGGCCTCCCAGACAGCAGTCTGGGCACCATATGCTGCCCATTGATCAGGTAATCCATTTCTGTGAGTTTCGACAGCCTGGTTCTGACCCCTTTCATCTTCATTCTTCCCACTCTGCAACTGAGTTCCAGAGTTCAATTCCCGTGCGTGTCTTCCTCTGCCTCCATCAGCCACTGGATGAGGGCTCTTCATGCCCCCTATTAGCTCAGGAGAGCCTGCCCCTTAGTCCTTCTTGTTTCCTAGTTCCTCTGGTGATAAGGATTGTATGCTGGTAATCCTTTGCTCTATGTCTAAAATTCATATATGAGTGAGTACTTTCTATGTTTCTCTTTTTGTTTCTGGGTAACCTCACTCAAGATGGATTTTTTCTAGTTCCATTCATTTGCCTGAGAATTTCAGGATTTCATTGCTTTTTTCACCTGTGTAATACTCCATTGTGTGAATGTACCACATTTTCTCTATCCATTTTTTAATTTAGGGGCATTTAGGTTGCTTCCAGTTTCTGGCTATTACAAATAATGCTATGAACATAGTTGAACGGGTGTCCTTATTGTACGAATGTGCATTATTTGTCCATATGCCCAACAGAGCAATTGCTGGATCATGAGGTAGACTGATTCCCCTATTCCTAAGCAACTGCCATACTGACTTTCAAAGTGGTCTTACAAGTTTGCAGTCCCACCAGCATTGTAGGAATGTTCCTTTTTCTCCACATCCTCTACAGCATAGACTGCCATTGGTGGTTTTGATTTTAGCAATCCGGTTGGGGTAAGAAGGTATCTCAGAGTTGTTTTGAGTTGCATTTCTCTGATGGCTAAGGATTTTGAGCACTTTCTTAAGTGTCTTTCAGCCATTTTAGAATCCCATGTTTAGAATTCTCTATTTTCTTCTGCAACCCACTTTATCATTTCACTCATTGGCTTTTTTGGTGGCTAGCTTCTTGTGTTAATTTTTTGTATTAGATATCAGCCCTCTGATATCTAACCTGTTTTAGCACTATGGCTCCATAATAGAACATGAAGTCAGGGATGGTAATGTCTCTAGAAGTTTCTTTATTGTACAAGGTTATTTTGGCTATCCTGGTTTTTGTTGTTGTTGTTGTTGTTTTTCCATATAAATTTCAGTATTGTTATTTCAAGGTCTACAGAAAAGCTCTGTTCGGATTTTTCATTGAATCTGTAGATTGTTTTTGGCAAGATTGCCATTTTTCCTATGTTGATCCTTCCTATCCAAGAGCATGGGAGCTCTTTCCATTCTATGGTTCCTTCTTTAATTTCTTTCTTTAAAGTCTCAAAGTTCTTACTTTACAGGTCTTTCACTTTTCTGGTTAGCATTACCCCAACATATTTTATGTTTTTTTGTGTATATTGAGAACGGTGATATTTCTTCGATTTCTTTATCCATGAATATATTATCTGTATATAGTAGGGCTACTGATTTTTTTGAGTTAATTATGCATATCGCTGCTTTGCTGAAGGTGTTTATCAGCTGTTGGAGTTCCCTGCTAGAGTTTTTCTGGTAACTTATGTAGACTATCATATCATCTGCAGACAGTGGAATTTTGAATTCTTCCTTTCCAATTTGTATCCCCTTGGTCTCCTTAGGTTGTCTTATCTCTCTACCTAGAACTTCAAGTACAACATTGAAGAGATATGGAGAGAGTGGACAGCCTTGACTTGTTCCTTATTTTAGAGGACTCACTATGAGTTTCTCTCCATTTAGTATGATGTTGGCTGTTGGTTTACTCTATATTGCGTTTTTCATGTTTCCCTGACTGGAGTTTCTGGCTGGGGACAGATCCTGGGGGTTGGTGCAGTGAGATCTCTGGTGCTGACATGTAGATGCAAGTCCCATTATTACCTCACCCCTGTTATTTTCCCTCTGTTCTATAAAGCCTTCAGGGACCTTTTGCAATGTATGTAGATGTAGAAGAAGCTCATTTCTTCAGGCCATGCATATCATAGGCAGATAATCAAGATCCAGAGGCCAAAGAGACCACACCTTAAACAAATATTGGTTAGACTTATAAGTACCTAGAGTTTCTTTGAATACGGGATTAAAATCCAGGAGACTGATGGCCTGAACTCAAGTTAATTAGGTAATGGATGAAAGAAATGATTTCAAGAAAAACCTAGTTAAACCTGAGGTAAAATTAATAATCTATACTCCAATGTGCAAGCTAACCTTGCAATAGGACTTTGGAATTTGGTATTCTCTCAGTCTAGGACACCATGCAGTTTATTGCTAAATTTTGCAATTCTACAATGTATTGCTGAGAGCTACTTATGACTTTTTCTTTCTCCACAGAATGTATCATTGCACGAATACACATATTTTGCCATCATTTATGAAAGAGTTACCCACAGCAAGGCCAAGGTAGATATACACTGGATGTGTCAACACCATACACACTTAGAAACAAAAGCACACATACATACATATATAAGGGGCCTAGGAATTTTTTTATGTAGTAAATAATTAGCCTTTACTATGTACATGAACTTAATTGTACTGTAGACAAATACATAATTTGTGCTTTGCATCTGGAGGCCAAGGGACAAACACTGACTGTGAGAATTCTCATAAGCCCTACATAATACAGCAGAGTTACTGAACGCACACACATATCAGGTTTTCCATAATCCAAACAAACCAAATACATTCCTGCATTCCTTGACCACCTCACTATGTTTTTACCAAGTTTTCTCTCTAGAGAGGAATCCTTCCTTTGGTGTGTACATTTAAAATGCAAACAGGTACATAATATGACTAGCCCACTTTCCTTTATTGAACAAACATGGAGGCACACATGTTACAACAAATCTTTCTGCCAAAAGTCGCTTGAGCCCCACCGCCACATGTGAGCTTTACGCCAGCCCCCCGCCTGAGTTAGGGCCCAAATGAATACAGAGAAACTTGTATTAGGTTCAAAGCTGCTTGCTCAATGACCAGGACTTCTCATCTGCTAGCTCAGTCTTAATTATCATAAATCTATATATGTTATAAGACTTATCTTATCGGACACCTTATTGGCGTCCCTCCTTGCTGGTGGATCACATTGTGCTGCTGGAGGAGCAAGGAAAAAAAGGGAACCTTCCTGTTTCTCCTTCGCTTAAATATGAGTTTCCTTGCTATATCACTTGCTGCCTGGATCGCCACTTCTCTACTACATTTCCCAGAATCCTCTTTGATTCCTAAGCCCATCTAACTTGCTGTCTCATTGGCCAAAGAGTATTTTATTTAACAATCAATTAGATAAACATACACAGTACATTCCCCATCATCTCCTCTTTTCTGTCTAAATAAAAGAAGAATAACTTATCTTTTATAATAACTGAAGAAAACTATAATCATAACTATCTGTCTTCAATTCTATCAAAGGCCACAGAAGGATAATACATAAACTCTAGAATTGACAGAGACATCTGCTGCCTGGAAAGTCACACAAAGTTCCTCTGTAATGTTGGGGGATCCATCTTCAGCCTATAGGCCATTGTGTATGGCACACTTCTCCATTTCAACAGGAACCCTCCAGTACTGTCTTGTTTTATAAGTTCAGCAGTCACTTTCTTGTGGGTCCTGCATGTCTAGTTTATACAGCAACAAACAGTCCAGGCAAGAGCAGTTTCTTGCCCAAATGGCTAATCTTGCCATGTTGAAAGCAAACTCCATAACGAGTTTATTTGATGCCCATCCTCATTTCTGATGTAATTGGTGTGCCAGGAGTAGTTGTGTCTCACTGTGACAAAAAACCCTAAACCATTTAAATGCCATATTTCTGTAGGTCTTTGAAAGGTTTGAAGAATACCTAACCATCTCAAATACATCTCTGTAAATCTAGAAAACCTAACCAACCTAATTATAAGTTCTGACTATTATAGGTAAAAGATCTGTATAAACACAAAAGCTAAACAAGAGGAGACATATACATTTCTAAGTAGCCTGTCCTTAGACTTGAAATTTGAAGTCAAAGCATTTTTAAAATGTATAATTTGGATTAATTTAGCAGCATTTATAATCAAATGTATTTTAGCAGCAGTTAGTCTTTCCTTGGCAATCAAACAATTTAAAGCCAACAATATGGCATATAGTGTCCAGATTCTCTCTGTATTTTCCATGTTTATGTGGCTTTTTATTACTTTATTTTTACTTTGTTTCTTTTTCCTGAGACAGGGTTTCTCTGTGGAAATCCACCTGCCTCTGCTTCCTTCTCTCATAAGCCTACATATATTTTTAAATGCAGTGCAAACTGTAGAGGTTTTTCTGTATCTGGATCTGTCTTTATCATCTTGGGAGTGTGGTGTCAAAGCACAGAAGCACCTGGAGGGGGCAGGAGCAGGTGGAAGCTGCTCTGATGCCTCTCAGAGGTCCAACAGGGCAGACTGTGGCAGCAGGTCTCCCTCTTTCTCTGGGAACCTTGGGGCATGGATTTCTCCCACTCACTGACAGTACACACACTCTCATTAATTTCCTTCAGAGACAGTACAAAGCACGTAGGGACAGTTTTCTTATACTGCTTTAAGAACAATCTGTAAGACTCCTCAGATTGCACTCTCTCCGTGTTCACTTTGTTCACATTCCCCCATTGATTCTAATTTCCATTTTCTCCTCCTATCCCCCCATCATGTTGTTCCTTTCTATTCTTCAAAATCTTAAAACTGATTCTAAAATCATACTTTTCCTTTAAATTTTAATTATATTATTTAAATTTATTTTACATACATTTTTGTCATATTACCTGACTCCATTGATTACTGCCAGATTTTCCAAACCTCCTTATCCACTCAATTTTATGTCTCTTTTCTGTCTCTGAGAGAAAGAGTGAGAAGAGAGAACTCAAAGTACTTGGCTTTGCATTTGCAACATGACGAATGATTTTGAATATTTAAATTTTTGATGTTTGTCAGTATTTATTTGTTATTTATTAATTTTATTTAAATTGAAATCAATTGTGTTTTACATACCAATCCCAGTTCCCTCTGCCTCTCTGTCTCCCACTCCACCACACCAACCTCCATCACATCTACAACCCACTCTGCAGGGAGGGTGAGGCCTCCATGGGGGATCATCAAAGACTTTCACAACATTTGGGGAAGGACCTAGGCACTCATCCATGTATCTAGGTAGTACAGATAAGTCCATTGATCAAGAAAAAAAAACAATATTTAAAGAAAAACCTGAAGCTACATGGAATACAGGGAGATGAGACATTAATGCAAGACTCCCAAGCAGATAAGCTTCCAGTTTGTGGAATAGAAATAATGATGGCCATATCATAATGCATTAACGATTTGGTCTAACTTCAAAACTCCCCATAGTTTACTAGTATCAATAACTTTCAAAAGTTCATAGTCTCTTCTGAGGTGCATGCATTTTCTTAATAGTGATCTCTTATAAAATTAAAAGTAGAAAAAAAAACACAAATTTCCAACATATAACAGGAAAGGATAGTCATTACCATTCCAAAACATAGATAAGGAGCATAGTGAAAAATATGGAACCAAATTAAAACCCAAAAACCAGCTGGGCAACCCAAAACACTGAGTCTCCATGACTGAAGTCAAAACACTGTACCGATCTTCAACTCCTTTTAGTGCTTTTAACTGCAACATACTTGTCTCTCGAGGGCTGATACTACTCCCTGTTTACAGTTTTCCTCAGTATGTATTCTACAACTTAGGATATCAAACATCATGGGTTCTCCAAGGCAATCCAGGCTTCAATTTCACGGTCTCATGCAATGGCCTCTCTTGGCCTACATTCAGGGACACCCTTGATTCATGCCTGACCTCAGAGGCTTTCCTTAGGCTTTGGGACGAAAGCAGTACCCCTTTTCATCTATCTTTAACTGCAAAATCACATGGTTATTGCTGCCAAGTTCTGTGGCTCATTGGAGTAAGAAAATGACTCCCTGATTTTTCAATTACATGTTTACCAGTTTTCTGTTTTTCATTGCCTAAGGATGGCTGTCCTAAAAACAAATCTCTAGGCCTGGCTGGCCTCAAACTCTTAGAAATGATAGCCTCTATATTCCAAATACTGGTACTAAAGTTGTGCCCTACAACACCTGGCTCCAAATTTTTCTGTCATTTCTTTTCACAAGTTGGAAACTTAGGTGGATAGGATGTGTACACAACTGTGGAAGGTTTCCTATTGTTTCTAGCTTGATTTCCATGTGCCCTCATACAGTAGATGTTTTCTTCAAATTAGGGTCTTACATATGATAACAGTCAGCAATCATAAACAATGGTAATAACCTTAATGAATTTGGGAGTCCATGGGGTCTCCCAAAATAACAATTCAAGGGAAAATATCACAGTCTTGGAAATAGTAGGTGCATTTTAAATTGCTGTGGTTTTGTTAAGGAATAATATCTAGACAATTTTGTTGGTAATGGTGTGTCATTCTTGAGGAAAGTGTGCTGCCAGGGCAATTCATCAGATTTCAAAAGCCCATGTCTGGTCTAGTTCTCCTCCTGTGCTAGTGAAACAGGTTGTCACTATAAATTACCTCACCAATGCCATCCTTGGGGTGCTAACTGCCATGTTTCACACCATGATAATCATGGACTGAACCTCTGAATCAGTAAGGAAGACTCCGGCTAAATTCTTTGTTTTCTAAGTGTTTGCTTGGTCATGGTGTTACCTTCAAAGCAATTGAAAAGTGACCAAGATCCCTACCATTTAAATTATCCATTTAGCTTGCCTATGAATGTTGAACTTTTCTTTTGTAAGGTTTTCCTTATATCTGGTAGGCTATGGTGTTCCTAGATAAAATGGATATTTAAGTTTTTAATGTATCAATTTATTATATGCAAATAAATTGTAGCAAAATCCTTTAGTTTTGAATTCCCCTGAATATTAATGTTTTTTCACTTCTCTTAACTTTTTTCATTTTTATTTAATCATTTTTATTTGAATTAGAAACAAGATTGATTTACATGACAATCCCAGCACTTATCTTACATTTAAGATTTTCTCATACTTTTTCATTTGTTTCAGTCACTACTCTCCTACTTTTCTCTTAATGATACTTTAGTTGTTCTTACTTTTTCAACTTTTATTTTTTGATAGATTGAACTCAGCATTAAAAACAAAGGGGTAAGAGATAATTTGTTTTGGAACTACATATGGTTGCCATGTCTGGGAAATGTCCCAATTTCAAATGTGGAAGCATTTTCATTAAATTAATCCTCAAACATAGCAAAGAAAGCTATATATCAGGATTCTTTTCAAATACCCTGCTGGCAAAATCAGGATGGATGGTGCAGAGTGGACTAAAGGTTACACATGATTAATTGTAAAACGGTGTAGTACCAGCAGCATTCCAATCTCTGCATGTTTCTGAAGTTCTAATCAATCAGCCTTTTCAGGAATTAACTTTACATTAGGAATTCCTGCTTACCAATTTGACAGCACTTGTTGAGAATTCATAGTCAAACATTCATGGGAACCTAAATATCTCACTATAAGATATTAGTATCCAAGTTTTTAAGAATGCAAAATGTTCAGTAAGTGTTACAAATATATCCTTGTATCTTCTCAGTCCAATTCACATACAACAAAACTGAAACTTACATTTGCTATATGGTGCAGGATTGTTTTTATTGGTCCTCTAAATTTTTCCATTCTACATAAAAAGTATTTTTTTCATAATAAAAAATCTCCAAATATAGTGCTGATCTATGCAATTTCTTTTAGTTATATATAAAGGCCAAATAAACGGGGAGGACTTATGACAAGTTGAAACTAACATTGGCAGTCCTTTTTAAAGGAATGCAAAAAGATGATAAAATAAAGTAAGAAGGAAAAAATTTTCAAATTGTACATTGATATATGCAATATGGAATGATGATGTGATACACACATTCACATAATGACTCTTTCTCCCCTAAGGTTCACCAAAGTCATTAATTTTCATCACTATTGTTCTATCTTTGTTCATTGTTTTAATTTCTTTATGATCAGAAATGCATGGAAAATGCCCCCAGAGGAATATAGAACATAGTGCCTGTTCCATGTTTATTATACCACATTTTTACAGAGAAAAAATTATGTAACACTGTGTCAAAATTAATATACATTAATTTGTATAATATGACCAAAATTACTTTTCCCCGATTCTACAATAATAACTGGGCCTATACACTTGGTGTGTATTTTCATGTAATTTCTATGCTATGAGGGAGATCGAATGATGCACTGTCTATGAGAATGAATATAAATTACTAGGAATAAGGTAAATGTTATGACCACAATGCTAGTAGTAAATTTCTACTAAGGTATAGGCTCCTGGCCCAAGTAACAGGACCATGTATGGGTTGCATCTTGTGACATGGGCTTTAAATGCTGATAGAAAACATTTGTTTATTCCACTTATATTTATGCTGTTATAGTTTCCCTTTGCAGTTTTTCACAGTTCATTCATTTTAATAACTGGAATCCAAACCACAGTAGGATTGGTGATTTCTTTCCCCCTTAGGTAGCATGGATGAAACCTTCCAGCATCTGCAAAATGATCTAGGAGGGATGAACCTTACAGGTGAAACCGTATAGATTTTTCGTTGTCCCATGATTAAGTCTCTGGTGTCTTCAGCAATACGGCCTTGCTTTGAAATTCTTGAGTTTAAACAAGAATGTTAACAATAGCCTGTAATGAATGTGGCCTCCGAGGAAACCAACTCCAAAGAGATATCACATTCCTGGAATTGGCCTTGTATTTATTAATCTATAATGTCCAGCAGAGAAATTGTCACCCTATTGTCTGTTGACATTGTTTTAAAATGCTTCTATGTGTATCTACAGATTAAAGACATTTTATAGTAGTAGCTTTCCATATGTCACATTCAAAATGACTTCAGTGTAATTTATCCTCCACCATTTAACCTCCTTTTCCTAGCACTTCCAGTCTTCTCTACATTTAACCCTGCATGTAACATGATTTTCCCTTAGTATTTTATACAATTGTTTTCCAAATTCTTGTCCTCTTTACATATATCCAGATGCTCCCTTACTAGTTTTCTGATCTATATAGTTATACCAAGTAGAATAATTGAAACCCACATATCTGAAAATCAGTTGTCCCTGGAAACAAGAAATGAGCTAAAAACCCTTCAAAATTTATGGATTTTCTAATAACATTCTGTGTGTTTAACACACACACTCATACACAAATATTTACAATGTATTGGTAGTCTTGGTATAAACAAACTAATTTTCCATAAAAAATAATAAATTATATCATGATAAAGACTAAACGATGCTTCCTTATCCATATACTTACTAAAGCAACATACAAAATCTCAGAATCTTCCAACATGTGTGGAAAAAAACTTCATTAGTACACTAGTTGCTTAGTTTGAGTAAAGCCATGATTCTATCTGTAACAGGAGAGAGGAATCCTTGTTTCTTCTTTTATTTATTTATTTTTTACATAGCTTCAGTTGGTTTTCTGTATTATTGTGTGTAGTGTACAAATATTATAGGATTAAATCGTGGTAAACTATTTGTTAAAGGATGAGGTATATTCTAAATTTTTTGTATTTGTTTTAAAAAGTATTAAAATTGGCATTATTAAATATGTAAACTCCATTGGAAATTAGAATATTATATTATGTACAATAATTTTTATTCATTGATAATTTAACTGCTCCTGGATAAACTATATCCCGAGAGGGTGATGCTCAGGGAAATCACAAAGAAAAGAGAAAGCAGTCCCTGTGGTTTCCTCCTCCCTCCTGTTAGGGTCCACTGCACAAGACTGTGATGTACTTTATGGCGAAGTGCTCCTTCGTTGTTACAATTATTTTTAAAATATATTCCTAAACTATTTTGAGTCAATGACTAAGAAATACAGAATTCGTGAAAAAAGCTTCCTGGTCATAATCGACTTTAAAAACCCACATGAAAGCGAAAGACTTACTGCAGTCCCCCTCCCTAAAAGGCTTTGAAGGACCGGCTACAGGAAGTGCATCCCAATCCCATTCAGGGGATGGACCAGGTTGCCCAGGAAACCAAAGGAACCAAAGTTTCTCTTTGTTTGTGATTTCCTACGGAGCTGCCACATCGTTGCACATCCAGGCTTCTGCAGAGTAGCTTTGAGTGTTGGTTTAATTCTTTAAATGAAAGCTTCTCTTTATTTGCGATTTTACCCAATCAGCAAAAACAGTTGCACTTCCACATTGGGGGAGGGTAGCTTTGAGCACGGAAATTCATTTTTTTAAAATAATCTCTTAATTTGCGATTTCCCCTGAGTACCAAGTACAGTCGCTATTCCAGGTAGCAGGAGAGAGTTGAGCACCGGATTTCTTTGCGTAAATGAAGGTTTCTCTGTGTTTGTGATTTCTCCCCATCAGCAAACACAGGTCGCAGGAGAGTGGTATTGAGTGCGTTTATTCTTACATTTGAAGTTTAATAGTTTCATTGTTTGACTTTAACTCGTTTAATTCCTGTACATGCAATCATATATATGTTTTTAAGGGAATGCCTTTTCTTGTTAAGTTTTTTTTTTTTTTTTCTGTACACGTGGTTTCAGTTTCATAAATACATCCTAAAGAGAGTTTTGCTTTTTTAACTCCGTCTTTTTCCGTTTATATTACTATTTCCTGTATCTGGATTGTGTAAAGGAAATGATGTGCAAGGTTACCATTAATATCTCCATGTAAATCATGTGTCAGGAGGTCAGCTATCAACATTAGTGTGGTGGTTTCTCCTCTTCTGCTTCATTTTTAGAAAGGGTCTTTATTGTTTCTACTACTGCATATTATAGTGTGCTTCTAGACAATAATCTGATCATTGATTTTCAAATCCCCTCTCATTTTCATCTTAAGTTATTTTCTGGATACTTTGTTCTGTATGATCAGTAATTTAATTGTAATAAATTGAATTGGATGGAATTTACACACGTGTGCGCATGCACGCTCACACACACACACACACACACACACACACACCATTCCACACATCTTTTCCCTTTAATATTACTAAGTATTTCCTGTATCTGGATTGTGTCCAAGAAATGATGTGCTACTTTACCATTAATATCTTCATGCAAACTGTGGAAAGAAATATCATATACTTAGCTAATCGCAATAAAATCGAGAAATCGCAAATAAAGATAAACCTTCATTTAAGCAAAGAAATCCCGTGCTCAACTCACTCTCCTGCAACTTGGAATAGTGATTGTATTTGGTACTTCGATATGTAATTAATCTTTATTGTTATATAAAAATATAACTTGTGTTGACCAGTTTATTTTACTAAGACACCTTAAATACTTGGAATGAACATTACTACACATAAGCAATGTACAAAAGATAGAAATGATAAGTTTCTCCTTTGAGGAGAGATTCACAGAGATAGACAACACACACACACACACACACACACACACAAATATAGTATCTACTAGGAGCCATTAATACAAAATATTAGTAAGGAACATTAATTTTAAAAGTCACAAGCATTCAACTAGCATTTAAAAGACATTAGGGTTATTCAAAAATAAGTGATTTTGAAAAACAAGTTGCTAAAGCATGCAAATTAGAGATGTGAAAGACAAAGAAAGGATTAGCAATCAATGAGGACTAAAGGTTTCAAAGAAGACTAAACAAGAAAGCAAATCTAAACAAATATATATGCATAATCAATCTATAAAACACACTATGTTCTGTTTTGTTGGTAACTACATATGCCCATGAAAAAAATGAAAAGAAAGCCTGGTGGCCTGGAAAGTCTGGATGTTAGAGAATAAAAAAAAATGGGGGAAATGGGAAGGAGGAATAACAAAGAAATTCTAGTAAAGCAGTGCAGGATTAGGAAGGGTGAGAAACATTGTCTTAAAGGCACATGGCACAATTCCATGGAGCATTAGCAATGGGGATGTTAGCGAATCCTTAGCGCACACTGCCACCTACCGTCCAAAAATTAAGGTGCCTAAGGAAAGGTCATTTAAAAGTTCTGAAAAGAAAGCTTGTGGCTCAGGAACACATTACTGGGTTCACGTCAGATGAATTCAAATTTCCTTTTTCAATATGGAAATGTAACAAATGATTTCTGGATAGAGGGATTTACTTCGTGCTTCCTTGTAAAATAAATAAGGAATTCTGTCCCATGCCAACTTTTCCTGTCCCTTCTTACACATGATAGTAATGCTATCAAAGTGAATAATATAAGGTTGTTTTTTATTTTATTTACAAATGGAGGAACAACAAAATATTGGAATGAGCACAGACATTGTTCATATTTGTATCTTAAACTTATTCAGTTGGCCATTTATTGTGATATTTAATCTTGGCTAACTCCGTGTTTTATTTCCATAAATATTTTTGT
Source organism: Cricetulus griseus (assembly GCF_003668045.3). NCBI lineage: Eukaryota > Metazoa > Chordata > Mammalia > Rodentia > Cricetidae > Cricetulus > Cricetulus griseus. The sequence goes on from NC_048596.1 coordinate 136,658,979, forward strand.
CTACAGCTGTTCTACAGTTCACAGTCTAGAAGAATCATTTAGGTTAAATCTTCCATGCATTTTAATAGTGTGATCCATGTGATAGTGTTATGCTTATTTGGTGCAGTCTCCAGGTGGTGTTGAAGCCCCTAACACCCTGCTGAAATCAGTTTCATTTCATGCCTGCAGTGCTGGGAAGCACCATTCTTTTCAAAGTGACTGGCAGGCTTCCTGGAAAACAGGGGTTTGTGCCAAAAGGCTAGGTCATAATGACCAATTGAAGGTTTAGTCTTTTGTTCTCCATTGTGATGGCTTGGTATGAAAGAGATTGGAGATCCTCTTCCTGTTTTCATTTGTCTCTGCTGATACCTATTTACACCAGCTGTGGGAAATTTACATAGATTTAATACACTCCAATTCTTTTAAAATGTAGCCAACAGTGAAATGTTTACTATTTTCTCTTCCTGTCAGTTTGATCATTGTTGCTTGAGTTTTTCTTAATTTTAAATTGGCTAGGTATTTTCTACTGAAAAAAAAGTCAGTATTTTTTTGTAAAGTAGTATTTGATTTGTATCGAAATGACATGCTGAAACAAGTTTCTATTCCTCCTCTTTATATCATAAATTATCTTTTATTTATATTGATGTGAAACTTTAATCATAATGTCAGTGCCCTTTTTATAGTAGCTAGTACATTGTGTTTATGCTGCTTATCTTTTGTAATTTTGTAGCAAAGCAAATTTTTCATTTTTTTATTTAAATTCTTAAATTACTACTCATATTTACATATCCATCCACCCATTCCCTCGTTCTCCAATCCTCCCATGTTCCAACCAACCCCCCAATCCATCCCACAACTCCTCCCCAGGAATAGTGAGGCCCTCCTCCAGGAACATTCAAAATCTCTCATATCGTTTAGGGGAGGTCCTGGGCCCTCCTTGCTGTATCTGGGATGCAATACCATAGGGAATGGGCTCCCAATGTCCGGATGTGCTCTAGGTTTAGAGACTCGCTCCACTGTTTGAGGTCCAATAGATGCCTCCTAGCTGGCACCCACTTTCAAAGGGCTTGGTTTGGTCCAATGCTGTTTCACAAGCTATATGAAAAGGGTCTCCATGCTCTCACTAGGTCAGGTCAACTGAGTCTGTGGGTTTCTGCAGCACTGTCTGTCTCATTTTTTTTCATCCCTCCTCCCTCTCCACAACTGGATTCCAGGAATATGGTTCAGTGCTTAGCTGTCAGTGAAGGTGTCTGCTTCAAAAGCTACTGGATGAAGGCTCTAGGAATGGTAACCAAAGAAGACACCAGTCTCATTATAAGGGAAGGGCATCAATAGCATTTTCTCTAACACTGCTTGGATTATTAGTTGGGGTCATACCTGTGGATCTTGTAACATTACCCCTGTGCCAGACCTCTCTCCATACCTGTCCTGTCTTCCTCTATCAAGGCCTCTCTTTTCTTGCCCTGCTCTATTCCTCCCATGTCAGTCCTCTTTTTATCCTCACTCTCCCCTTCTTCCCTTCCCACCTCCTTCGTCTACAACCCCCATGCTCCCACTTTGTTCAATGGATCTTTCTGCCCTCCCCTTCTTCAAGGGACTATGCAATCTTCTCCTGGAGTCCTCCTTGTTTCCTAGTTATTCTGGCTTTGTGGATTGTAGACTGGTAATACTTTGCTCTATGTCTAAAAATCATATATGAATTTCAAGATCTCATTGCTTTTTTCCACTGAGTAGTACTACATTTTGTAAATGTACGACCTTTTCTCTATCCACTATTCAGGTGAGGGGCATTTAGATTGCTTCCAAGTTCTGGCTGTTACAAATAATGTTGCAGTGAAAATAGTTGAACATATGTCCTTATTGTATGAATGTGCATTTTGGCTATATGCCCAAGAGAGAAATTGCTGGATCTTGAGATAGACTGATTCCCATTTTCCTGAGAAACTGCCATACTGATTTCCAAAGGGGTCTCACAAGTTTACACTGCCACCAGCATTGGAGGAGTGTTCCTCTTTCTCCACATTCTCACCAACATAAACTGTCATTGGTGTATTGATTTGAGCCATCTTATAGGAGGAAGAGATATCTCACAGTGGTTTTGAGATACATTTCCCTTATGGTTAAGAAGTTGAGCACTTTCTCAAGTGTCTTTCAGCCATTTTAGATTCCTCTGTTGAGAATTCTCTATTTGGTTCTGCACTCCACTTTTTAATTGCATTGTTTGGTGTTTTGGTGACAACCTTCTTGACTTCATTGTATATTTGCTGATCAGTCCTCTGTCAGATGTGGGTTTGGTGAATATGTTTTCCCATTCTGTGGGCTGCATTTTGTCCTGGTAACAAATTAATTTTAACATGAAATTTGTTAATACAGTGTCAAATATTCTCCATAGTGTTGAACAACAATCATAAAAAAAAACATTTAAAATCTATCTGAGTTTCATTGAACTTTCTCTTTTCTGTTTTAAAACAACTACTGTGGTATGAGCACTTCCTATCCTCACTACAGTCCAGCACTTGGTAGTTTCTAGTTAAATCACCCACCATAAGATTGGTCCTTTCACTTTGCCACTTCCCTAAAAAATGGTTGGATGTTATCAACTTAGAAAAGTGGGAACCAATCATTATAATTTAGAGTTCAACATTTTGTGTCTGTTCCAAACAGTCATTTAGTGAGGAATTGAAACCTTGTGACACATTGGTCATTATTAGTTAGGGGCAGGAAGACAGTGATAGACCCATGCGATTCAAGTAATATTAGATGGGTCATCATTAAAGAGTTATTTACAAATGGAGGTTTTAAAAGAAAATTATTACTTAACCATGCAGATCCTTCCTCAGGGTAAAAAATGGTAGAATATACCCAAACTAATGACTATAGTCATATAGTTGGTGTGTAATTTGTTTTATCTCGGTTTTATACTTTAAGATGGAAATGTAAATACAACATTTGAGTAGGTAAGAGAAAGGAAAAAATTCACAAGCATACAACTGAGAGTTGCTACTCCGATGTTTTATCTACCATTTTTTGTATAAATTCTTACACTTTTTGGTACATTAACTGTCTTATTATTTTTCAATATAAGCACATTGTTGTGGTGATACAAAAGAAAGAAAATAGAAAAGAAATTTTCATAGAAATTCTCCCTTTTGCCTATAATCCTGCAATGGAATAGCCAATGCATTAATTAGATTTTGGCAGTTTTATTTCACATGTATAATTTTATCATCATTTCCATATCTAACCACAATTATTTATATGCACTATATAGCATTTAATATATTCACAAAACAAGTGAAGTGTGGATTCCACACTTAATACTAAAACAGGACCATTAGAGACAACATTAATCTTTGTAATAAAACCTGGACAGCATTTATCAAAGACAATGAATACTCTCATTTTGAATTACAGGAAGAAAAATAGATAAACACTCTTATAAAAAGAAAGTAAGCATATTATTTTAACATATCCAAATAATTTTCATTTCTAAGAATCTTTTGTATTTATTTATAGTGTGAATTTTTCTGTGTATGTGTTTTGCCTACAATTATGTTTTTATAACACATGTAGGCTGATTCCCAAGGGCATCAGAAGAGGGTATTAGATCCCTATAATGGAAGCTACCAACTGTTATAAACGGTCATTTGTTTGATGGGAAGGAAACACAGGTTCTCTACTGGAAGAAACGTTTCTCTAAACTACTAAGCTAGGATTTTGAACATGGATTTTTTATGTTCATTTAAGTATTTTTAATCTGTTCACCATAATGCTGCTGGCTTTCAGTCTTTCGGGTTCGATGGTGGAGTGTATCATCGTGTCTTAATTTTTTGTTATTATTTATTTGTTTATTAGTTCAAATAAGGAACAAGCTTGTTTCACATGTCAATCCCTTCTCCCTCTCCCTCCCCAAACCCAACCACTCCTCCCCTCCCCCTGACATAGCCCCTACCCCTTTCCCCCTCCACTATCCAGGCAGTGTAGTGCCCTTTATGGGGCCTCCCCAAAGTCCACCAAACATCCTAGGCTGGGCCAAGCCAAGAGTGCATCCCTTCGCATAGGATGGACTCTCAGAAGTCACTTCTTACACCAGGGAAAAATTCTAATCCACTATGTAGGGCCCCCTAGAGTGCAGAAACCTCCTCATTGATATGCATGTTCAGGGGTCTGTATTAGTCCTGTACCAGCCTCCCAGACAGTTATCTGTGGTCCATGTGCTCCCCCTTGTACAGCACAGCTATTTCTGTGGGTTTCACCTGCCTGGTAGCGACCCCTTTGGTCTTCTTTCCTCTCTCTCTCTCTCTCTGCAACTAAGTTCCAGAGTTCAGTTTAGTGTGTATCTGTGGGCGCTTGCCTCTGCTTTCATCAGCCACTGGATGAGGGCTCTAGTATGGCATAAAAAGTAGTCATCAGTCTCATTATAGGGTCAAGGCATTTATGTTGTCCTTTCCACCATTGCCTAGATTGTCAGTTCATTTCATGCTTGTAGGTCTCTGAAATCTCCCTAGTGCCAGATCTCTCATCAGACCTATAATGGCTCCCTCTAATATGGTATCTCCCAAACAGCTCTCCTCTATTCTTCCCCCAAGTCAGTATTTCTGCTCATCCATTTCTTCCTCTCCTCTCCTCTCCTCTTATCCTCCTCTCATTCTGGCAGCTCCCTCTCCCCTACCCTCATGCTCCCAATTAGCTAAGGAGTTCCTACTTCACCCCATTCCTTGGGTCCATGCATTTTTCCATTAGAGTCCTTCTTATTTCCTAATTTCTTTGGTGAAGAGGATTGTAGGCTGGTAATCCTTTTCTCTATGTCTAAAATTCATATATGAGTGAGAATATACCATGTTTGTCTTTTCGTGACTGGGTTACCTAACTCAGGAATTTTTCCTCTAGTTTGATGCATTTGCCTGCAAATGTTAAGATTCCATTGCTTTAATCTGCTGAGTAGTAGTAGATTGTATAAATGTACCACATTTTCACTATAAATTCTTCAGTTGAGGGGCATCTTTGTTGCTTCCAGGTTCTAGCTATTACAAACAATGCTGCTATGAACATGGTTGAACACATGTCCTTGTTGTATGGATGTGCATAATTTGGGTATATGACCAAGAGAGGAATTGCTGGATCATGAGGTAGGCCGATTCCCATTTTACTGAACAACCACCATACTGATTTCCAAAGCGGTCTTAAAAGGTTGCACTCCCAAAGGCAATGGAGGGTTGTTCCTTTTTCTCCACATTCTCTCCAGCATAGATTATTATTGGTGTTTTTGATTTTAGCAGTTCTGGTTGGTATGAGACGGTGTCTCTGAGTTGTTTTAAGTTGCATTTCTCTGATGGCCAAGTATTTTGACCACTTTCTTAAGTGTCTTTCAGCCTTTTCAGATTCTTCCCTTGAGAATACTCTATTTAGTTCTGCACCCCACTTTTTAATTTCACTCTTTGGGGTTTGGTACATAGCTTCTTGAGTTCATTTTATATCTTGGAAATCAGCCCTCTTTCAGATGTGGGGTTGGTGAAGATCTTTTCCCATTCTATGGGCTGTTGTTTTGTCTTACTGACTGTGTCCTTTGCCTTATAGAATATTCACAGTTTCAAGAGGTCCCATTTATTAATTGCAAATCTCAATGTCTGTGCTACTCTTGTAATATTCCAGAAGCAGTCTTCTTTGCCAATTCGATCAAGGGTATTTCCCACTTTCTCTTCAAGAAGATTCAGTGTGGGTGGACTTATATTGAGATCTTTGATCCATTTTCACTTCACTTTTCTGCATGGTGACAGATATGGATCTATCTATAATTTTCTGCATGTCAGAATCCAGTTGTACCAGAAACATTAGTTGAATATGCTATCTTTCTTCAATTATATACATTTTGAATCTTTGTCAAAATAAGGTGTTCATAAGTGTGTGGTTTAATATCAGGGTTTTAAATTCAATGCCATTGGTCTATCTGTCTATTTTTACGCCAATACCAAGCTGCTTCAGAAGTATGGCTCTATCATACAGCTTGAAGTCTGTATGATACGGTGATGGCTTCAGAATATCCTTTAATGTACAGAGTTGTTATGGCTATCCTGTGTTTTTATTTTTCCATATAAATTCGACTATTACTCTTTCAAAGCCAGTGAAGAACTGTGTTGGGATTTTGATGGGGATTGCATTGAATCTGTAGATTACTTTTGGCAAGATTGCCATGTTTACTATGTTGATTCTCAGTATCCAAGAGCATGGGATATTTTTCCATTTTCTGGTATCTTCTTTGATTTCTTTCTTTAAAAACTGAATGTTCTTAATGTACAGGGCTTTCAGTTTTTTGGTTAGTTTTACCCCAAGATATTATGTTGCTTGTGGATATTGTGAAGGGTGATGTTTTTCTGATTTCTTTTCTCTTTTGATTTAGCATATGTATATGGTAGTGCTACTGATGATTTTTAGTTAATTTTTTATCGTGCCACTTTGCTGAAGGTGTTTGTAAACTATAGAAGTTCACTGGTAGTGTATTTCAGGTCACTTATGTAGACTATCAGATCATCTGCAAATAATGAAAGTTTGATTTCTTCCTTGCCAATTTGTATCCCTTTGATATCCTATTCTTGTCGTATTGTTCTTGCTAGAACTTTAAGTACAATATTGAAGAGATATGGAGACAGTGGCAAGCCTTGTCTTGTTCCTGATTTTGAGTTTCTCTCCATTCAGTTCAATGTTGGCTGTTGGTTTGTTGTATATTACTTTTATCATGTTTAGTATGTGCCTGTTATTCTTGTTCTCTCCAAGATCTTTATCATGAAGGGATGTTTGATTTTGACAAAGGCTTTTTCAGATCTAGTGATATGATAATGTGGTATTTCTTTTTCAGTTTGTTAACATGGTGGATTATATTGATGGATTTTGATATGTTGAACCATCCTTGTATCCATGGGATGAAGCCTACTTGATCATAGTGGATGATTTTTCTGATGTGTTCTTGGATTCTATTAGCCAAAAATCCGTTGAGTATTTTTTCATTAATGGCAATGATGGATATTGTACTGTACTCACTTTTTTAGTTATATCTTTGTGTGGCTTGGGTAACAAAGGAATTGTAGCCTCCCAAAACAGTTTATCAATGTCCCTTCTGCTTCTATTTTGTGGAACAATTTGAGGAGTACCGGTTTTAGATCTTGTTTGATTTCTTGTACAATTCTACAGTGAAGCCATGGGGATCTGGGCTTTTTTGTTTGCAAGGCTTTTGATGATTGCTTCTACTTCATAGGCGGTTATAGGTCGATTTAAACTGCTTATCTGTTCTTGGTTTAGTTTTGGTAAGCGATATCTATCTAAAGAACTGTCCATTACCTTTAGATTTTTGAATTTTGTGGAGTAGAGGTTTTCAAAGTATGACCTGAAGATTCTCTGGATTTCTTCAGTGTCTGTTGTTATATCCCCATTTTAATTTTAGATTTTGGTCATTGGCATGTTCTCTCTCTGCCTTTTGGTTAGATGTATAGATGTTTGTCTATCTTGTTGATTTTATCAAACAACCAACTCTTTGTTTCATTGATTCTTTGTAATGTTTTCCTAGTTTCTACTTTATTAATTTCAACCCTCAGTTTGATTATTTCCTGGAATCAACTCCTCTGTGGTGAGTTTGCCTCTTTTTGCTCTAAAGCTTTCAGCTGTTCTGTCAATTCTCTAGTGTGACTTTTCTCCAGCTTCTTTATTTGGGCACTTAGTGCTATGAACTTCCTCCCTCTTAGCACTGCTTTCAGAGTGTCCCACATGTTTGGGTATGTTGTGTCTACATTCTAATTGAATTCTAGGAAGTCTTTAATTTCTTTTTTATTACTTCATCAATCCAGAAATGGTGCAATTGGGTTGTATTCAATTTCCATGACTTTGTACGTTTTCTGCAATTTGTATTGCTGTTGAATTCTAGCTTTAAAGCATGGTATTCTGAAAAGATGCAGGTTATTTTTCATTTCTTTTGTATCTGTGGAGGTTTGCTTTGTTGCCAAGTGTGTAGTCAATTTTAGAGAAGGTGCCAGGTGGCACTGAGAAGAAGGTTTATTCTTTTGTGTTTGGATGGAATATTCTATAGATATTTGTTAGACACATTTGGGTCATAACTTCTGTTAGATCCTTTATTTCTTTGGTAAGTTTCTGTCTGGTGGTCCTGTCTAGTGGTGAAAGCAGGTTGTTGAAGTCTCCTATAATTAGTGTGTGTCATTTTATATGTCGCTCGAACTTTATTAATGTTTCTTTGACAAATGTTGCTGCCTTCGTATTTGGGGCCTAGATGTTCAGGACAGGGGTCCATAGTGTCTTCTTTATTGTTTTTATTTCAGTTTTAATTCAATGTTTAAACAAGTCAAGATGCTTGTGTTTTATACTCATTTTCCAAAATATTTTGAAATAATTTTAATACTCAATTAAATTATATTGAGATTTATGTGCAAATATTTATGTATGAAAAGTTGTTGTTGCTGTTGTCTGAGTCTCCGGGAATTTGTGAAATTATTTGGTTATCCAGTGAATATCCAGAAAAAAATGTTACTGAAATATGTGTGTTTTATTGTCCTGTTTCTTTGATTATTCCTCACACAAGTTAGAGCATGTCATTTTGCTGAGAGAAAAATGACATTACTGGGTCCTATGAATTGAACCAGACCTTATTGCATCACTCTTACTACCTTTATACCTTCTCCTCCTCAAAGATCCTCTTCAAAGAGAGGAGTTTATGAAAAAAACCCATTTAGACAGGAGTACTTCAAAGTCTATCAGAGTATTGCCCTCACGTGGGTCTCTTCATTTCAAAATAAAAATTTAATGGCATTGGGAAAAGTGCAATATTTTTGAGAAGGGATTGAAATTTTCTCTGTATTTTATTTTTTCCTCAACAAATTTACGTGTATATAGAGTATATTTGTTTTTGTCTCAAACTCATGTCCCCTAGGTTTTCTTTATTGAATCAATGTTTGTTTAAATTAAAAGCAATCTTATTTTCCATATCAATCTCAATTCCCTCTCCCTAGCATCCTCCCATGCCCTCATGTACCCCATCACAATCTCCATACACACCACAGTATATATGAGGCCTCCCATGAGGGACCATCAAAGTCTGTCATATCATTTGGAAGAGTGCCTAGGCCCTCCCCTGTGTATCTAGGCTGAGAGTATCCCTTTGTGTGGAATGGGCTCTCAAAGTCCATTCATATAACTGGGATAAACACTGATCAGAGGCCCCATAGATTGACCTAACTGACCCCCACATTCATATGCCCTATATCAGTCCTTTGCTGTTTTCCCAGCTATCATTCTGGGATCCAGAAGCTCCCTCTTGTTCAGCTCAGCTGTTTCTGTGGGTTTCTCCAGCTTCCTTCTCTTGACAAATATGCTCATCCCTCTTCCCTCTCTGCAATTGGATTCCAGGATTTTGGCTCAGTGTTTAGCTGTGGAAGAAGAAGTGCTTCTTCTTCCATAAGCTATTAGAGGAAAGCTCTAGGATGGCCTATAAGGTAGAATTCAATCTCCTTATCTGGGAAGTGCATTTAACGTAGCCTTTCCACTATTCCTCAGATTGTTAGTTGGGGTCGGTGGATGTACTTACACATTGTATAAATGTACATATCTATGATTGCTTATTTGAATATACAAGTATATTTAAAACCGATTAAAATAAATAATGAATTCTAATCTTTTATTATATGAACATATCAAGCACAAAATTAATTGTTCCACATTTTAATTTTCACACAGCGCCTCTCTGAAATTTGACTGCATTAACTCATTCTTGTGTGACAAACATATCCAAAGCGGTAACAAAATCACTGTTTATGAGCCCAAGTAAAGGTCTTTAGTAAGTACATATAGAGTTATAACATTCCTTGTTCCCATTATGCGTGAGTATTAATTTTTTAACTTAATGTTCCAGTTCAGGTCCTTATTTTCCCCACTTCATTCTGTTACGTTCCATACATGATTGTACTTATATGAAAACACACACCCAGAGTCATCAAGACATAATCACATCTTTATCTGAATGTGTTCTTGGGATCACCAAAACAACTCAGTTTTGAAAATGTATGCTCACATTTGATGAAAACAAAAGTAAAATTTCTTCAGCAACATTCGTTGCTATTTGCTCCAAAATATATGAAAAGAAAGGGCTGATTCTGTAGAAATGCTTTCCCATTGTTTTGTTACTAACAAACAACAAGTGAGCAAAAGATGCAAATCTCAACCAAATTTTGCATATGATATTTGGAAAGAGACTATTGAGGTCAGCACTGTTTCTCAGGAATATATTGCTGGCCATGAGATCTGTGAGAATTGTGACTCTCAACCATCCCTGTACACAACACAAAGCAACTAAGTAATAGTTCCATTAAGAGTTTAGGCAGAAGTTAGTGTTCAGCTTGATCCTGCCACATTCCACTCCCAAATAAACACCCTAGAGGCTTATATCAATTATAAACTATTTGAGGTCTCAGACTTTTTTCTTATTGGCTGGCTTTCTCTATTTACTCAACCATTTCTATAAATCAGTGAATGTCCAGGTGTTTTATCATACCAGAGAAAACCAGGAAAACCTAAATTCCTGGCAGTTACATGGCAACTGTCTGGAGACTCACTCTCTGTTTACCTCTCACAGAATTCTTCTTCTCTCAATGTCTTTCCTATATGTATCCCCCTGATATAAACAGCCTGGTCATTGGTTAAAATAGCTTTATTCATCAACCAAGAGGAGAAACATATATTCACATCACACAGAAGGGCTTCTCCCATCATGTCCTCTCTTCTACTGAAGAAACCAAGGAATTTTAAAAATTTTTCATAGTCCAATTATGTATGCAAATGTTAATAAGCAAAAGCTATAGTTACCAATATGTAGTCCATTTACATTTTATGAATTTAAAGAAAATATTCCAGCATCTATCTATCCTTGATAATTAAAGCTTTATATGCAACTTATTTTTATTTATTTATTTTTATTAGTTCAAAATAGGAACAAGGTTGTTTCACATGTCAATCCCTTCTCTCTTTCCCTCCCCTCATGCCTCCTACCCCACCCTGACCTACCCCCACCCCATTCACCCTCCACTCCCCAGGCAGGGTAGGGCCCTCAATGGTGGTTCCTTAAAGTCCACCATATCATCCTAGGGTGGGCCTAGGCCCTTCCCCATGTGTCCAGGGCAAGAGTTCATCCTTTCACGTTTGATGGGCTCTAAAAGTCTCTTCTTACACCATGGAAAAATACTAATCCACTACCAGTGGCCTCCTAGAGTTCAGAGGCCTCCACATTGACATCCATGTTCAGGGATCTGGATCAGTCCTGTACTGGCCTTCCAGAAGTATCTGTGGTCTATGTACTCCCCCTTGTTCAGGCCTGCTGTTTCCATGGGTTTCTCCACCCTGGTAATGAACCCTTTGATCTTCATTCCTCCCTCTCTGCAACCAAGTTCCAGAGTTGAGTTCAGTGTGTATCTGTGGATGTCTGACTCTGTTTCCATCAGCCAGTGGATGAGGGCTCTAGGATGGCATAAAAAGTAGTAATCAATCTCATTTAAGGGGAAGGGAATTTAGGTTAGCCTCTCCACCATGGCTTAGATTGTCAGTGCATGCCATCCTTGTAGATCTCTGGAAGTCTCCCTAGTGCCAGATCTCTCCTCAGACCTAGAATGGCTACCTTTAATATGGTATCCCTCATCCTGCTCTCCTCTATTCTTCCCCCAACTCAATATTTCTCCTCCTCCATTTCCTTCTCTCCTCTCCTCTTCTCCTTTTCGCATTCTGGCAGCTCCCCCTTGTTATTCTTTTGTTTAAGCTGCAGCTGCTAATATAAAGAAAGGAACAATGGATAAACAACCCACGTGGAGTTTATTTACCAGAAAAGGGGAGAGAGGGGGATGGGTAGTCAGCCAACCCAAGAGGAGCCGAAGGGAAGAGAGCGAGGGATGAGTGGCAGGACCTTTTAAAGGAAAGGTTGCATATTCACACTGGGGCTTTGCCCCTCACAGGTTGCGATGCATGGCGGGTGAGTGAGTGCCCGGTTGTTAGGGGGTGGGGTCAGGGTCATCCAGATGTTTTTTTTTTCTTACACCCCTCCCATAACCTCATGCTTCCAATTAAATAAAGAGTTCCTGCCCCTTCCTATTCCTGGGGTCCATGCATTTACCCCCTAGGGTACTTCATGTTTCCTAATTTCTTTGGTGAAGAGGATTGTAGTTTGGTATTCCTTTGCTCTATGTCTAAAATTCATATATTAGTGAGTACATACCATTTTTGTCTTTTTGTGACTGAGTTACCTCACTCAGGATGTTTTTCTTCTAGTTCCATCCATTTGCCTGCGAATTTCAAGATTCCACTGCTTTTTTTTCTGCTGAGTAGTACTCCATTGTACCACATTTTCTCTATCCATTCTTCAGTTGAGGGCCATCTAGGTTGCTTTCAGGTTATGGCTATTACAAACAATGCTGTTATGAACATGGTTGTATGACAGCCCACAGAATGGGAAAAGACCTTCACCAACCCCACATCTGACATAGGGCTGATTTCCAAAATATACAATGAACTCAATAAACTAGCCACCAAACACCAAACAATGAAAGTAAAAAGTGGGGTGCAGAACTAAACAGAGAATTCTCAACAGAGGAATCTGAAATGGCTGAAAGACACTTAAGAAAGCACTCAAAATCCTTGGCCATCAGAGAAATGCAACTCAAAAAACTCTGAGATCCACCTCACATCTGTCAGAATGGCTAAAATCAAAAATGCCATCGACAATCTATGCTGAAGAGGATGTGGAGAAAAAGGAACACTCCTCCATTGCTGATCGGATTGAGGACTTGTAAGCCAACTCTGGGAATCAGTATGGCTGTTGCTCAGAAAAATGTCAATCAGTCTACCTCAAGATCCAGCAATTCCTCTCTTCGGTATATACCCACATAATGCACGTTCATACAATAAGGACAGATTATCTTTTATTATATGTATGGAAATCCATAACCATAATTACCCTTCTTCAACAACACCAAATAATCCAGAAGGATAATATATAAACTCTAGAATAGACAGAGTCATCTCTCTTCCAGGAAAGTCACCCAAATTTACTCTGTACACATAGTGCATCCATCTTCAGCCTAAATCCCAAGGACATATGGCACACTTTTTGATGAAAAAGGAACATGAATTGATCATTCTTTCCATTGACCCCTCAGCAGTCACTCTTCTTGTAACGGGCCTGTCCAGTTTGGACCATAGTATGTCAAGCACTCAAGGAAAGAAGTTTCTTGTCCAAATGTCTTGTCCTGACATGTGAAAGGCAAACTCCATAAAGAACTTCTTTGATGAACACCTTCTTCTCTGACTTCACAAGATAATTATATTAGGGATAACCAATTTGTATCACATCAAGTAAAGATAAAATCAGATTTATATTTGGATTTTCCAGGCAGAGTTTCTCTGTGGCTTTGAAGACTGTCCTGGAACTAAGTCTTGTAAACCAAGCTAGTTTTGAATTCACAGAGATCCACCTGCCACTGCACCGTGAGTGCTAGGACAAAAGGCCGGTGGCACCACCACCTGGATATTATCAGTTTTTTTTTTTTTTTTTTAAGTATGAAAAAGAAAAAAAAATTAGCGATGATTGGAGACTCTTTTAAAACATAAGGAAAAAATGGATAAAAATGAAAAAAACAACCCAGGACGCAAAAAAGTAAAACAGCTACCAGTGAGGGTTTCTTTTTTTTTAATATTTTTAATTAGTTCAAATTCAGAACAAGCTAGCTTCATATGTCAATTACTTCTCCCTCCCCTCCTCCCCAGCCCTGCTCCCAATCTCTCAACTGCCCCCCATCCTCTCCACCCTCCACTCCCCAGGCAGGGTACGGCCCCCCCATGGGGGCTCCCCAAAGTCCACTACATCATCCTGGGCCAGGTCTAGGAACTCGCCCAATATGTCCATGCCAAGAGTGCATCCCTTCACATGGAATGGGCTTTCAAATTCCCTTCTTACACAAGGGAAAAATACTAATCTACTTACAGAGGCCCCATAGAGTGTGGAGGCCTCCTCATTGACATTCATGTTCAAGGATATGATCCACTCTTGTGGTGCACCCCCAGACAGCAGTCTGGGGTCCATGTGCTCCCAATTGTTCAGACCATCTGATTCTGTGGGTTTCACCAGCCTGGTACCAACCCCTTTGATCTTCATTCCTTCCTTTCTGCAATGAGGTTCCAGAGTTCAGTTTAGTGTATGTCTCTGGATTTCTGCCTCTGTTTCCATCAGCCACTGGATGAGGGCTCTAGGATAGCATAAAAAGTAGTCATCAGTTTCATTATAGGTGAAGGGCATTTAGGTTATCCTCCCCATCATTGCCTAGATTTTCAGTTCATGTCATCCTTGTAATTCTCTGGAAATCTCCCTAGTGTCAGATCACTCATCAGACTTAAAATGGCTCCTGCTAATATGGTATCCCTCATACTGCTTTCCTCTATTCTTCCCCCAACTCAATATTTCTGCTCATCCATTTCCTCCTCTCCTGCCCTCTTATCCTCCTCTCATTCTGGCAGCTCCCTCTCCCCTACCATCATGCTCCTAATTAGCTAAAGAGTTCCTGCCTCTTTCCATTCTCTGAGGTCCATGCATTTTTAATTTTAAGATTCCTTCTTGTTTCCTAGTTTCTTTGATGAAGAAGATTGTAGGTTGGTAATCCTTAGCTCTATGTTGAAAATACATATATGAATGAATACATACCATGTTTGTCTTTTTTGTGACTGGGTTACCTCACTCAGGATGGTTTCTTCTAGTTCCATACATTTTCCTTTGAATTTCAAGAATCCGTTGCTTTTTTTTCTGCTGAGTAGTACTCCATTTTATAAACGTACCACATTTTCTCTATCCATTCTTCAGTTGAGGGACATCTAGGTTACTTCCTCAGCTAGAGACTCTATGAATAGGTAGGACTATGAATGCATAGCCTAGTGGGTCAAAATAATGGGATACTGTTTTCATGGGAATGTAGACACTTTGGGAAATGTTCCCTGCTCATTCCATAGCCAGCAGGGTAGAAGAACCTGGATTTATGGGCACATAGTTGTCATGAGGGTTTGCACTGTCTGACCCACCCATGATAGTGTTTTCTGGATATTTAGAAGACCAGCAGGTAGATTCTCTGCCTCGTGTTGGGTACTTGTAGTCAACGACTTGAGGTCTTTGTTGAGGGCTGCCCCACAGATGTGTCTTTGTCTGACTTGGTTTGGAGTGTCGTGGTGAGGGAATTATGGCTCAGTACACTACTAGGTCTCTAACTTCCTGACACAGGGTGTTGCTGGGTGCCTTGTAAGTGTACATATTCTCATTATCTACCTTAGAACCTGTGAACATGCCTTGGTGTAGCTTCGTGAAGCAAGGCTATGTGGAAGGCCAAAAGTACTGTCTTATTGAATATTTTTCATCAAAGTTCATGAAGGATATTGGTCTGTAGTTCTTTTTTTTAGTTGTATCTTTGTGTGGCTTGGATATCAAAGTTATTGTAGCCTCATAAAAAGAGTTTGCCAATGTCCCTTCTGCTTCTATTGTGTGGAACAATTTGAAGAGTACTGCTATTAGCTGTTGTTTGAATTTCTGGTAGAATTCTGCAGTGAAGCCACCTGGGCTTTTCTGGTTGGAAGGCTTTTGATGACTGCTTCTATTTCAGTATTCATTATAGGTCAATTTAAGCTGTTATCTATTGTTGGTTTAATTTTGGTAATTATATCTATCCAAGAAACTGACTAATTCTTTTAGAATTTTTAATTTTGTGGAGTTCAGGTTTTCAATGTATGGCCAGATGATTCTCTGGATTTCCTCAGTGGCCTTTGTTATATCCTCCTTTTAGTTTCTGATTTTGTTAATTAGCATACTCTATATCTGCCTTTTGGTTAGTTTGGATAGATGTTTGTTTATATTGTTGAATTTCTCAAAGAACCAACTATGTGTTTCATTGATAAATTGTGATGTTTTCCTAATTTCTACTTTATTTATTTCAGCCCTCTGTTTGATTATTTCCTGGTGGCTACTCCTCTGTGGTGTGTTTGCAACTTCTTGCACTAAAGCTGTCAAGTCTCTACTATGGCTTTTCTCAAGTTTCTTCATGTGGCCCTTAGTGCTATGAACTTTCCTCTTAGCACTGCTTTCAGAGTGTGACATCAAAATCCCAACACAGTTCTTCGCAGACCTTGAAAGAACAATACTCAGCTTTATATGGGAAAACAAAAATTGCAAGATAGCCAAAAAAACTATGTATAATAAAGGATCACTTTATTGTATAGTGTTTCTGGAATGTTACACCAGTAGCACAGACATTGAGATCTGCAATTAATAAATGGGACTGCCTGAAACTGAGAATCTTCTGGAAGGCTGTAAGAATCTTACAGTCAGTAAGATGAAACAACAGCCCACTGAATGGGAAAAGATCTTCACCAACCCCACATCTGACATAGGGCTGATTTCCAAAATATACAATGAACTCAAGAAGCTAGCCACCAAAACACAAAACAATGAAATTTAAAAAGTTGGGTGCATAATTGAGAATTCTCAACTGAGGCATCTGAATTGGCTGAAAGACACTTAAGAAAGTGCTCAAAATCCTTGCCATCAGAGAAATGCAACTCAAAACAACTCTGAGATACCATGTTACAATGGCCATAATGGTTAAAATCAAAAACACCAATAACAATCTATGTGGAGAAAAAGGAACACTCCTTCATTGCTGGTGGGAGTGAAAACTTGTAAGACCACTTTGGAAATCAGTATGGCATTTGCTCAGAAAAATATGGGAATCGGTCTACCTCAAGATCCAGCAATTCTGCTCTTGGGCATATACCCAAATAATGCACGTTCATACAACAAGGACATGTGTTACTATGTTCATAGCAGCATTGTTTTTAATAACCAGAACTTGGAAGCAACCTAGATGCCCCTCAACTGAAGAATGGATAGAGAAAATGTGGTACATTTATATAATGGAGTACTACTCATCAGAAAAAAAGCAACAGAATCTTGAAATTCACAGGTAAATGGATGGAACTAGAAGAAAAATATCCTGAGTGAGGTAACCCAGTCACAAAAAGACACACATGGTATGTTCTCACTTATATATGAATTTTCGACATAGAGCAAAGGATTACCAGCCTATGATTTTTCATCATTTAGTCCAAAGTTTTAAAATAGCTTTTTCTTACACTATTTGCTGTTTAGATTTTTATATCAATTATTCTGTGTTTGGCAAATAGATGGATCATAACTGTAGCCTCTCACAATTGTAAAAGCCTGGATTATGGTTGATCATGGCATTTAGCAAAAGCAACGGGTGTTAAAGGCAGGAATTTCTCAGATTTCCTGATCATCACATTCTACCAAAATCTGTTCATGCCTGCAGAACTCAGGCCTACGCATACAGTTGTCTTTAAAAGCATATTCCCAAATGTTTTGCATTATGACTGGTTGCATGCTGCTCTAAAATCATTTCTAGAATAAGCTTCCACATTCTTGATAGGATTATGGCAAAGCAACATATCACAGCTATAAGGTATAATGTTACTAACAACCACATAAAACAAGATTTGAGGTCAAATATTCCATTTAAGAGTGATAGTCATTAATATACAAGTTATTTTATCTTAGGTCATGACCTGGGGTGACACAAAAAGATGGCTCATTCTATTTGTGGCATAATTTTTATCCAAATGAGAACAACTCTGGAAGTACAGCAGTCATGATGTCTTACTTTAGGCATCCCAACTGTCCCAGGTGACATCATTGACAGGCTGATTATATCTGTTCCCCAATGTCTACCAAATGCTAGATTTTCATGACCATTTAAATGAAAATTTTGACCAACCAAATTTTGGACTGCTATTCAGAATAAATTCTACTCAAAATCTATACTGGACTCAATAATGCTGAACAGATATATGAAATGTAAATCCTTTGACAACATGGCAACACTTACATGGACATTCAAGATGAAACCACTAATTTTCCAATCATCTACAAGCTCAAATTACTTTTTTAATTACCTTTGGTTGTTCTAAGTATTTCTCTACACCAACTGTTCTTATCCACGAAGATAATTACTCATTCTGTAAGCAGCATCACTTGCCTCATATTCCGATTCAGATGCCCTCTGAGATGTGGAGCTGTGTGATGCAGAGAAGAAAGGGGAAGAGCATTCTGGAGAAAACAAACAATGCCTCAGGGGGATGTGATACTTCCAATGGAAGTCCACAGATGTAATTTTTCTGACAGAACAGACAAAATAGTCTCCTGCATACTTGGAGTTTGGACAATTGTTGGCTAAACAGAAGCATCTAAGGAGATTTCCAGGAATATCATGGGGATTATAAGAAATACTTCTGGATCTTAATGTTTTTGCAGGCATTGCTAGAAGAAATGGAGAGTCAAATGTTAAATCTCTACCAAAGGAAAAAATAATGTATTTCATGAAAAAGCAACTCTTCCTGATGAGTAGGTCTGAGGATCTCCAAAGGCAGACGTCAGCAAGGTATTGTGGGAATGCTTTGCAGCTGGTTACCTCCCAGGTTCTGCTTGCCTCCCATGTTAAGGGTCTATAGGGCTCCCAGCCCCAACAGCTAGGCAGGCCCCCAATGGAAGCAGTAGCCTGTGAAGTTGAGTACCTAGAATGTGCTATGTAGTTGTACCTGGACAGGTCATAGAGCATCATCTCTGGGTTGCAGATCCCGTTGCCCATCAGAATTCTGGGGCTCTGAGGCAGCAGCTCCAATCCCAGAGCCATGCACTCATTCCTGGTAAAGTCCTTTAGCTGAAGGTGGAGAAAGACACTAATCAGTGCCCAGGCACCCATGGCAGATCATTGTAGGCCAGCAGCAACCACAGAAACAACAAACTTGTCCCCTATTACCGCTCGGTGCTCCCTTCCACCTCCGAATCCTTCTTCCTTCCACCTCTGACTCCAGATGGAATGCTAACATGCTGAGAAGGGAGCAGCTAGGTTCAGCTTCTCTGCTTGTGGCCTCACCCATGGGCAGGATTCCCAGGCTCTGCCAGCTGCCACCATGGCAGCCTATTACACAGGGAGTGAGGTCTGTTTAGGAAGTGGTGCAGGGGTGAAGGGGAGAGGGAATAGCGCCTTGGGCGGTGGGGTGAGGCAGTTTTCTGCAGCTAGCTGACTAATTTCTGTAACATTTAGTTACAGAAATGGACTGCTGAGATCCTTGATAGATGATTAATTGACGTATGAGATGGAGTGTGTGTGAGAGCCCTTGTGCCTGTCATTTTCCTCTGCATGTGTTAGGATCACAGGCAGGCTTCCCACAGTCACATTTCTGTTTCCTCAGATTCAGTGCAGGAATCAGAAATGCTAAGTTGAGTCTTGAAAGGGAACTCAGCATAGATTCAGAAATGTAACAGAGGAAATCTGGAGGTTTCCAAACTGTTTGTTGCAGTGTGTGCCTTGAGTTATGGGAAAGTTATTTTATTTTTACATAAAGTTAAAATTCTCATCACTTGGTAATGGGACATTCAGTAACAGACTTGTACTTCATGTATAAAACACTAATTTTTATCTCTCAAATAAGCATGGTAGTCAGTAAAAATCATGTGGTGTAGCAATGCCAAGACTTGAGAAGAAGAAATTGTCAGACCTCTGAGTTTGCTGACCATCTAGCAGGAGTTTAAGAGGTAAATTACATTCTACTGAAAACAGTACCTCACTTAAGTCCAGAAGTATCAATAATTTGTACTGATATAATGATGACATTCCTGCTATATTTCATTTCCAGATGAAGATTTAAAGTGTTGTCCTCTTCTGATAAGTTTCCAATAACAAACCAGCAGGCTGTCAATAAATTTCAAACTAAGCAACAAATGAGTTAATTGGTTGCCCTTAAGAACAGAAGTGAGGTGTTATTTAAATGTGTAGGGATCGTCCTATATCTCCACATGCCACACCTTGAGAGTCTTTACCCAAAAGTAATGAGGGGAGAACAGAAAGGAAGAGTTGTCATAGCTGCATAAACACACCCTGTTCTATAATATGCCATGAAGCACACACACACACACACACACACACACACACACACACACACACACACACACACGTATGTGTGTATATGGATTTTGTTCCCTATATTATTTTATATAGTATATAATATGTAGGTTTTATACTATATGAAATGCATTAAACAGTATGGATAATTTTAACATATATGGATTTTAGAATCTTTATTAAAGGTTTTGCAATTATACTGCAATTATGTACTCCTGCCTTTCCTTTACACATAATATCAACCTGTTCATCCTTCTTCAAATTCATAGTCATGGCCACATTTTTATTAATTTCTGTTAGAATCAACTATGTTTACATATAAATATATACTACTAAGTATATAAATATACATTGTAACAACACTAATATGTTAAATATATGTGTGTTTTCATGGCTGATAATTAGCTATTGAATATCCAGTTTGGCTACTATTCCTGTCACTCACTATATTATTTAATTATTTGTAGTTCCATGTGTAATGTTGAACCTCATTGGATTTTCTAGTATTTCCAGTGATTTTACAATTTGGACTATAACTCTTTTGAGGGGAGGGGCACATCCAGCTCCCTAGGAAATCACACATGGAGTCCTATACTCACTTATGAATGCCTAGCCTTAGCTTGGTTTGTTTCTAGCGATCTTTTCTTAAATTAATGCTTCTAGCTCGTCCCTCAGAGATTGAATCTTTATTATTTCTATCTTATTTCCTTCTTATGCGCTGGTTGTCTGGGTGCCTGGCCCCAGATGTTCTCCCGCCCTTTATCTCTCGCTGCCTCTCCTCTTCTCCTTTCTTCTTTACATTCTCTAAGCTGGCGAACCCTACCTATCCTTGCTCCTGCCCCACTATTGCCATTCAGCTCTTTATTAGACCTTCGAGTGTTTTATACAGGCACAGCAAAACAGCTTTACAGATTAAACAATACAGCATGAATAAAATCCATGCATCTTAATATAATATACTACCGCAGATTTCTCTTACTGTGGAAGAATAGCATATTTTTATGGATGTCTTTTCAGCTCATAATTAGGCTCTCACTTGTTGAAACATGAGGTGTTAAGATTCTGACATCCCTAGAATATAGTATCTTATGTCAGTATCCCAGATACTCTGTCTCTTATACGCCCTCCACTATCATCCCTATCTCTTATGTTCAAGATTATAGTGAAGATGTGTCTGAAGTGTCCATTGGTAGTCCATTCCATATCAGTGCATATTGTCTAGATGTCCATTAAGGAATAGTCTCTGCTGCAAAGACAAATGTCCTGCATGTGGTGACTAAAAAATGTGTGAGTACAAAGGCAGGTAATTAGAATGTTGGGCATTCATAATTGTGGTTCAGAGGAATCAAACCTAGTAAATTGAGATTGATTCCCACCTTTGGAAGCTTCCATACTGACTTCAGGTACCATGGAATCTATACTTCATGTATAGACCTTCAAGTTAGATACAGTTCAGTAGTATCTGCATTCTGCCTCAGATTAAATTACATATTGGACTAATAAAATAACACACAGGCAAACACCCCCCCACACACACACAACTATTAAATATAATAGTAGACATTTAAGACATTTAAGGTTTTCTGTGTTTAAATTAACTACATATTAACTACATATGTGATTATATTTTGTGGTGTATTTTTCTCAAGTATTTGTTAATAAAAGGAGTTTGCTTCTTTAAAAAATAGGAATTTTCTATGTGTAGCTGAGGTTGTCATTTTACTCCCTCTGTGTACAAGTCACTCTGTAAATTAGTTTCACCTCAAACTCATTGAGATTCACTTATTTCAATATGGATCTTTCAGCAGGAAATTTTCCTAGATAATATCCAGGAATTGTACCTTAACAACAACCATACCAGTTTTAAAGGTCACATTGATTAGGTGTGTCAACAATTTTTCTGTACGCTCGCCATAATAAAATCTGTATTTGTGACCTGGGGGATGACCCCAAATAATTCCAGCACATGGTAAACTTTTCTGGAAACAGATACATAATGGCTGTAAATTAAATGTGACCTTCCTCTAATATCTAAATTGGGGGAAAGGTTGACACAAGAAAACTGTTGAAATTAATAGAAATCATGAGGTTCTCTATGTAGAATAGTCCTACTTTCAAAAGTAGTATACACATCATTGCATCAATTTTTAAGGAGGCCTCATATTCAAGAGAATTATTTTTGAAATTACTGTCTCTAACACAACATCAAACTATTTATATAATAAATGTATGGGATTTGGTGGAATCTGTATCCACAAGTACAAGACAAATGCTAAATAGATATTCTGAAAGAAAGAAAAGTGTATAGCCTTCATAATTATACATCTTTTCAAATGCAGGTAAAATTGCTCAGGACATCACTAATCCTGCAGAACTCTTTCCCTTATTCAACTTCTGTCTAATACACTACATTTTTCAATGGATGCAAATATAAGGTATTAATGGTAAGAAATTAGAATATTTAAAGTTTTAAACAAATAAAATGGAGACTTTGTTTCATGTAAAGTGGAATATACTGATGATTGAGAATACAGACAAAAAATGTCAGTGTAGTAATAAACTGAGCATAAACACACATGAGTAGGCCCTGGCCCTATCCCAAATGATATAACAGAATCTGGATACTACCTACAGATGTCCTTACCCTCCATGGGGAGCAGAAATTGTATGGGATAGGTAGGGTGTTTTTTGGGGTGGGTAGAGGAGAAGAGGGAGAGAGGGAACTAGAATTGACATGTAAAATGATCTTGTTTCTAATTAAAATAAAAATGGAGAAAAATAAGGAACATACATAAACATAATAAAGACAATATACAGCAAGCAACAACAAATGAAACTAAATGGAAACACATTCAGTATTATTCCTATAAAATCAGGAACAAGTAATGGCTGAGCACTCTCTCCATATGTTGTCAGTATTGTACCTGAAGTTATACCTGGAGGAATAAGAAAACAAATGGAGATCGAGGGGATAAAAGACAGAAATGGGGAATTAAAACTTTCATTATTTGCACACGGTATGATAGTTTACATGAGTCCTACAGCTGATAAACATCATCAGTAAAGTGGCAAGATACAATTTTAACTCAAAAATTTATAATCCTGTATATAAAGATGATAAACAGTCTGATACAAATTAGAGACACATTACTCTTTACAATAGCAACAAGAAAATAAAATATCTTAGGGTAATTCTAACCAAACAAGTGAAAGGCCTGTATGACAAGAACATTAGATCATTAAAGAAAGAAATTAAAGTATATTTCAGAAAACGGAAAGATCTCCCATGTTCTTAAAAGGTATGATCAACATAGACAAAATGGAAATCTTACAAAAGCAACTATAGGTTCAGTGCAATCCCCCCAAAAATCCCAGCACAATTATTCACATACCTTGAAAGAACAATACTCAACATTATATGAAAAATCAAAAAAAAACACAGGATATGCAGAAAAATCATGTATAAAACAGGAACTTTCATAGGCATCATCTTCCCTGACTTCATGGTCCAATACAGAGCTATAGTCCTAAAAACAGCTAGGTATAGACACAAAAATAAACGGGTAGACCAATGGAATCAAATCTTAAAACCTGATATTTTTCCACACACCTATGAACACCTGATTTTTGACAAGGAGTTAAAATTATACAATGGAAAAAAGAAAGAATTGATAACAAATAGTGATGTCATGAATGGATACTGACATGTGAAAGATTGTACTTATATACATATCTATTGTCATGCACAAAACTTAAGTCCAAATGATTCAAAGATGTCAACATAAATTCAGCTACAAAGAAACACTTAGAGAAAGTAGGAGGTGCCCTTAAACAAATTGGCAAAGGAGACCACTTCTTTCACATAGCAACAGCAGCACAGACACAGAGATGGACGATTAATAAATGGGACCTCCTGAAACCAAGAAGTTTCTGTAACTCAAAAGATACTGTAAACAACAGAAAAGGTAGCCTCCAGATTAGGAAGAGTTCTTCACACACATCTCAATTGACAGAGGACTGCTTTTCAAACTATACAAAGAACTCAAAACACTTGCTGACAAAACACATACTAACCCAATTTTAAAATGGGTTATAGATCTAAAGAAAGAATTTTCATGTCTATTAAGAACAAAAAAGTATCTACAAACCTTGTGAACAGATCTATATCATTCATTAACATATATAATCCAAATTATTAACAGTCAACAGCAGAAATTATAGTAATCATTCAATGATCCAGGGCTCTCTCTGTTGCCCAGCTTCACTCCTCCCTATCTTCCATCATGGACTGAGATAAACCACAGCTCTGCTAATACACCTTCAGGACCACTCTAAGTACCACAGATGATCACTGTTCACTTATGCCGAGTTACCTCTGTTTATCTATCAATTCATTTCTCCAACCCCCAGACGAGCACACTCACTCTGGCAGAAAGCTTTGCTTTTCTTATATTTGCTTAAAAAAATAAATAAATCTAAATTCGTAAAAAAAAATCTCAAAAGAGAACCCCAAGTGGCTGGAAGGAACTTACAGAATATGTGAACAGACTTAGCCATCAGGGAAATGCATATCAAAACAACAGTGTGATACTATATTACACCTGTCAGAATGGCTGAAATCAAAAAAATGCTAACAACAGCTTATACTAGAAAGGATGTTGAGAAAAGTGAAAACTTGTCCATTGCTGGTTGGAATACAAACTTGTATAGCCATTTTGGATATAAGTATGGCAGTTACTCTTGAAAATGTGAATCAGTCTACCTCAAGACCCAACAATTACACTCTTAGGGATAGACCCAAATGATTCACAATCACAGCACAAGAATATTTGTTCAGCTGAGTCATGGCAGCATTGTTTGTAATAGCCCAACCTGGAAGTAACACACATGCCCCTCACCTGAAGAGAGGATAAAGAAAATGTGGTACTGTATGGGAAAACTAAACTCAAAGTATTCACTTCTAATAATTTAGAAATAAAGCTACCAGGGCCTCCCTCAGACCCTGCTTTACCACCATAACAGGCTACAGAAAAGACACTTAGGCCTCTGAAACAAGGAAACTACAGATCCTGTGGCCTCCAGGAACCTAGAGTAAAGCTGAACACACAAAAAAACTCCAGTCCCCCTCTGGAGGCTCCTGTGTTAGCTTGCTAGATGGGTTCCCTCCTGTGGAAAGAACAATTTAATAAACCTCGTTCATTTGCAGTGGTGGTCTATCTCCCTGGTCACTTTAGGGATCCTTGTGACTGGGGACAACATTCGGGGGCTTGTCCCAAGATCCCCAGAGACCCTCTGTACCCCAAACCTCATGAATTTTTCATCAACCAGCTGGGTAAATTAGATTGTTCTGTGTTAATTTTCCTTTTTCTCTGGCCATAATCTCTGACTCAGACTCTATACAGGTCACAAGTACCTAGGCAACGCTCTATTAGGTAGAGCTGGCGGAACCAGATGATGTCCCTCTTCCTCATTGGGACTGGGATCCATCTGGGGCCATCAAGTTGGGAGCCCTAGATCCCATCTGTCTTTCTGAAAGATCTGAAGACGATGAGACCTTGGTGGTCCTTCATCCAATTCCTATGTTTTGGCCTTGACGGAGAATGGCCGAGACAGAATCTCTGAATTCCTGAGAACTCTGGTACTCTGTCTTGGAACTCTAGTAATCTGTCTTGGGCCCCTTTATGTCTTAGTGGTGGGTTTGTTTGTCTTCTTTAGTCTTAACAATTACTGACAATATGGATCAGATGGGGATGAAACCTAACATGGGACAGACACCCGCCTCCGTTCTAGATCTCTGCCTAACACATTAAGAGGACATGAAACAGAGAAACTGGGATTGTGACCATAAGTGTTAGAAAAAATATTTTCAGAAACATGGGCAGTTTGTGGGACTCTGTGCTCTCCAGCATGTCTCTTCTTTCTCTCCTTCGAATTATGGTAAACAGTTATTTACGATGGCTGCACACAGTGGCTCCCATGAGAGATGGATCACACCAGCTGCTGGCTGCAGGCCACTGCTCCCCTGCTGGATCCTGGTGCCTGGATGTGGTCTTTCTGCACTGCTTCTAGCAGCCTACTCAAGCAGAATGGTGAAGGTACCGGTTTTAATGAGATAATACGATGTTGCCAAGTATATGTCCTTGGTAACAAAATGAATGTTCATGGATGGCTTTTGCCCATTTTCTACTTGGATCTTTTGTTCATGTCACTGTTAAGTTTTATATAGGTTCCCTATTAGACATGCGGTTGCTTAACTTTTTCACAAAACGTGTACCAGGAAAAATTAAGTAAATTTTAGCAGCCCTTTATGCATGGCCAATCATTGACATAAGAGACATAGCTAGGATTGCACCTCAGTGAGTAGAGAAAGAGACTCCTAATTCTAACTTGTGCCTTCCCCCCTTTTATGGAATAATGAAATCCACTCTCTTAATTAGAGTTTTCTGTTCTAAACATTTATATAAATTTGGTAACTTAACAGTAAGCCAGGTAATTATGGTTTTAAGGATATAATAGATATTTTTGCTGTAAGTTAACTCCTTTCTATAGCCTAGACAGAGGGCCAATCTGGTCTGCTTCTGTCACAAAACTCTGCTGCTGGACATAATTCATTTACATTTTTCCATTTATTTTGGTCACTGACAGTTTTCTCCTTTCAATAGCTCTGTTCCACATCGCTTGTTTGTGGAGGGCTGTGTATTTCCAGGGTCTGGTAGGGCACACATTTCATTAAAAAATCCTGCCTGTTTCAACTAAAGAGGATCTATATTCTTGTTACTGAGAGTTTTAAATTACTCTGTCTCTTTAAATGTTCTGTCTGTTTGTTAAGTTAAAACCTGTTACTGTCAGGTTGCAGGGCTCTAAGTAAAACACCCCTCCAGAGCCTCTCAGTTTAAATCCAGTTCTCTAGACAGATCCTACAGTAATGTCATTGTATCTATCCAGATTTAATGAGACAACACTCTTGATGCTTTCAGTGATCTACAGAATATTTAGAATGTGGACTAAAAAAGTTATAAGACTGAGATTCCCAGATCCTGACACTGAGCCAAAGTCTCCAAAGAGATTACAGGACACCTCGATATCTACATAACACTGACCAGGGGGCAGGATGCCCCAATGCACACCTGCTTCCAGGACATGGACCAGACTGTGGACAATTGGCAGGGCATGAGAGAATTGATTGTACCCCTTTTGCACACACAAAATAAGGTCAGGCTTTTCCATGTCTCTCTTCCACAGAGAGGAAAAAAACTCTCACCTTAAAGGCCTGGCAAGGATTGATGCTGTTCTTTGATAGTTTTGTCTCCTAATGGAGACTTGGGTATGGCTAACTATATGGACAGGACACTATTGTTATTTAATAGATTCAAAGCAGTATGAATTTTTTTCCTCCCGAGAACTCTGATAGTATTAATGGTAAACTATAGCCAGCATGATAGCTCATTTACTAAAGTTCTGGTAAGCTGAGAAAGCAATGGCTTCCTAATGGTCAGTCACAAGCTCCAGATTATAATTATTTTGGTTGTCTTCTAAAAATAAACAGGAAAGCCTTTTCATAAGGCCAAATGCACCTCTGTCCAATCTATGACTCTCTGGACAGAAGAAAAATGTACAAGCTTCTAACTCAAACCTGTAGTTTTTGCTAGGATTCAAATTTATAAATCTCTTCCTGCTGTTTTACAGATACATGATATCTGCTTTTTCTATAATTTGGTTCAGCACAGATAGATAATGCTAATAATATATCTAAAACTGTTTTTTTTTTATAGAATAAACTTCATATAGGCTTCAGTGCATCAAATGTCATAAAGCTGAGATCCACTTCTCACAGATCAAAAATACTCAAGACAGATATAGCTTTTGTTATCCCACCTGTCTGTTCTTGAGAATGGGATTTTTGCCCCTGGTCTTGGAACTCCTGCCATTCCTGATCACTGAAACTATGGGCCTAAAATTTCTGATTACCTATTTAAGTTTTATTTCTATTCCCAATTTAAACATGTCTCAAACAAGTTTCTGCTCCTTGCACACACATCTAGGTATCAGTTGGTGACTACAGCGTGCTCCTACAGACTACAAGCTCTAGACTTAATGTGGATGTTAAGCAGTCCAGCCGATGTGAACAGACCCTGCTTCTTCAACAGAGACTGCCAGTCAGATGATTCTGATAAATATTCCATTGCCTAAATTTCCTCCTTGCTTTTGACTAGCATTTCATCCTTCTTGGGTCCCTGACTTCAACAACCCTATGTTAGCAGGAAGTAGCACAAAAAAGAATACATTGCACCTTTTCCCTGGTTGAGATGCTTAGTCAATACAAAAAAAAAAAAAACTCCCTTAGATAGGAGAAAAGATGAAAATAAAAATTGTCCATTAGTAACCCAGGATTGGGTTACCTATAAGAAGAGGAGAGAAAGAAAGGGGAAAACTAAACTCAAAGGCTTCACATCTAGTAATTTAGATATAAAGGGAACAGACCCTCACTCAACCTCTCCTTTAGCAGCCATGACAGGATACAGAAAAGACACTTTGGCCTCTGACACAAGGAAACCCCAGATCCTCTGGCCTCCAGGAGCCAAGGGAAAAAACTCAACACTAAGAAATTCCAGACCCCATCTGGAGGTTGATGTATCAGATTGCTAGATGGGGTTCCTCCTGTGGAAGGTACAGTTTAATAAACTGTACATTAGTTTAATAAACTGGGCATTTGCATTAGTGGTCTATCACCCTAGACTCTTTGGGGATCCTTGTGACTCAGGTACAACAGTACATAAAAACAATGGATTACTGCTCAGCGGATAAAAAAATAACAATGGAATCTTGAAATTTTCAGGCAAACAGTTGGAAC
This sequence comes from Cricetulus griseus, assembly GCF_003668045.3. Lineage (NCBI taxonomy): Eukaryota > Metazoa > Chordata > Mammalia > Rodentia > Cricetidae > Cricetulus > Cricetulus griseus. The sequence continues at coordinate 136,687,854 of NC_048596.1, forward strand.
TAGTAGAAACCATCCTGAGTGAGATAACCCAGACACAGAAAGAAAGCATGGTATGACCTCAATCATAAGAGGATTTTTGGGATAGAGCCAAGGACTATCAGATTCAATCCACAGACCCAGAGAAGCTGGGGAACAAGGATGACCCTAAGAGATACAAGCATAGACCCTCACAAGAAGGGGAAAGGGACAACATCTCCTAAGGAAATTGGGGGCAAGGGGAAGCAGGGAGTGAGGGAGGACAAAGAGGGAGGGGAAAGGGATGGGAGAGTGAGAAAATGGAGGATCAGAAAGTCGATTTGGAGTAAGAGCAGAGAAGGAAATCAAGGAAAGTGATACCTTAATAGATGGAGCAATTATCAGTTTAATGAGAAATCTGACACTTGGGAAATCTCCAGGGATCAACAATGATGATCATAACAAAGAATGTAAGCAATAGTGGAGACGATACCTTAAATGCCCTACACAATAATTAGATTATTGTCTGCATTAAACACCATAACAGTGCCTTTATCCAATAGCTGATGGAAGCAGAAGCAGAGATTCAAAGGCTAGTACTGAGCCATTCTCCTGGAATCCAGTTGTAGACAGGAAGGACTGATGAGCATACTGGTCAAGACCATGCTGGGAAAACACACAGCAACTGCTGACTTGAGCAAGTGGGAGCGAATGAACCCCAGTCTAACAGCTGGGGAACCGACATAAAACAGAACCTGGCCCCCTGAAAGCTGGTGATTGGCCAGACTATGGAACCTCTGGCAGGGGAACCTCTTCTTATGGCTAGTGCATGAACTGGCTTTTCAGAAATCACTCCCAGTGTAGGCATCGCTTGCTCAGCCTACATGTGTCCGTGCATTGGACCTGCCCAAAAGGATGTGAAAGACTTTGATGATTCCCCATGCCAGGATGGGGAGATGATGGAGAGTAGGAGGATGGGAGTCAGAAGGAACTGGGAGTGTTGTGTAAAACAAAATTGCTTTTAAATTAAAAAAAAAAATTAAAAAACCCTACTAGCATGTTATAAGTTGTTAAAAATAATTAAGCATTATATGTTAAATAACAGTCACCACACTAATGATCAAATTGTTGAATATCATCAAAACTTTGCTTACAGAAGTAATAATTACAAATACAATTCATTTATGAAGACAATGTTTAGACTTCTATATAAACATTCCTTGTTAAACCTAAAGCAAATACCTAAAAATTACAAATGTTTTTACAAAGACTGTTCAACTTGCTGACAGGATTATCACAAAAGGAGATAAACTCTCAAAACAGGTTTCCATGAAAAACTTATACCATTCCTTATTTAAAGAAACTTGCTTAAATAAAAAAAAATAAATAATCCTAATCCTATTGAAACATGACAGTTACACTGCAATGCAGGCATCACTGTCTGTAGAGAACACAAGCAGTTGTGTCTGCCTGGGAGAAAAGCGAAATAGCTCTGGATCAAGTATCTGGGTGGAGGCAGCTCTTGAGGGTTGGTGCAGTGAGATCTCTGCTGCTGACTTCTAGATGCAAGTCCCATTCTTACCTCACCCCTGTTATTTTCTCTACCTTCTGTAAAGCCTGCAGGGACCTTTCACAGTGTTTGTAACAGAAGCTCATTAATTTGGCCATGCAGATCATAGGCAGCTAATCTTATCAAGATCCAGACACCAAAGAGATTACACTTTTAAGAATATTTGTTTGAACTATATGTACCTAGATTTGTTTTAAATACTGCATTAGAATCCAGGAGTTTGATGGCGTGAACACAAGTTAATTAGGTGACTGATGAAAGAAATGATTTCATACAAAAGCAAGTTAAGCTTGAGGTAAAAGTTATAATTCATACTCCAATGTATAGGCTAACCTTGTGACAGACTTTGGCATTAGATATTCTCTCAGTCTATGACACCATACAGTGCATTGACAAATTTTGCAATCCTAGATCCTATGATCTACTTCTCATTTTATTTTCTCCACAGAATGTATTATTGTCTGAAGACACATATTTTGTAATCATGTATGAAATTGTTAGCCACAGCAAGGCCATGGAAAATTTGCACCACATGAGGTAACATCAAACAGCACACACACATACACAAGCAAACATACATCCATATGTAAAGGGTATAAGACTTACATTTGCAGTACTTACTTATCTCTTACTATGTGCATTGACATAATTGTACTGTAGACGAATACATAATTTGCACTGTGCATCTGGAGGCCAAGAGACACACATTGACTGTGAGAAGTCTCATAAGCCCTACAATAAAGAGCAGAGTTACTGAGTGCACACATATCAGGCTTTCCATAATCCAAACAAACCAAATATATTCCTGCATTCCTTGACCTCCTCACTAGCTTTTTCCCATTTTTGTCAGTATGGAGGTATCCTTCCTTTGGTGTGTACATTTAAACTACAAACTGGTACATAATATGACTACCCCAGTTTTCCTCTATTGAACAAACATGGGGCCACACTCTCTTGTTAATTTCCTACAGAGACAGTACAAAGCACATAGGGACATTGTTCGTATACTGCTTTAAGACCAATATATAAGACTGGTCCGACTTCAGTCTCTCAGTTTTCACTTTCTTCACACTGCCCAATTTAATCTAATATCCATTTTCTGCTCCTCTCCCCATCCTGATCTTCCATTGTATTCTTCATAATCATAAGACAAATTCTCAAATTATACTTATCGTTTTCATTTTAAATTTAATTATTTAATTTTATTAAATACATTTTTGACTCCCTTGATTACTGCCAGATTTTCCAAACCTCCTTTTCCACTCAATTTTATGTCACCATTTCTCTGACTGAGAGAAAGAGTGAGGAGAATTCAAAGTACTTGGCTTTTCATCTCCAACATGGGGAATGATATTGATTTTTTAAAATTTTTTTGATGTTTGCCAGTATTTTTGTTTTTTGTTAACTTTATTTATATTGAAAACATATCATTCCCAGTTTCATCTCCTTTCCTGCTTCCCACTCCCCTAAACCAACCCCCACAGTAGCCCCCACCCACTCCTCAAGGAGGGCGAGGCCTACATAGGGGATCACCAAAGACTGCCACATCATTTGGGGGCGGGGAAATAGGCCCTCCCCCATGTGTCTAGGGTGAGAGAGTATTCCCCCTTAGAAAATGGGCTCCCAAAGCCCATTCATGCACTAGGGATAAATAGTAGTTCCACTGCCATTCCTCAACAATTCATATTATATCTCCTAAGATTATTTTATGAATTTTTAATAGAGATGTTTTGTTTGCTCATTATATTTATGTTTTTATATATTCTAGATATTATCTTCTAACAGAAGTATAACATGATAAGATATTTTGCCATTCTATTAACTGCCTCTTCATTCTAAGAATAGTGTAGTTTGCTTTGTTTCTTTAGTGAAGTTTCTTTGTTTCATAAATTCCAATTTTCTGCTTCTAGTGCTGTGAGTATCCTGAGTTAAGTCCTCTCCAGTGCCAATGAGTTCAAGGGTATTACTTAATTTCCTTCCTCATAACCTCATTAGATCTTTCTTTTTCTCATCCACAGAATATAACCTGACTATCTTTGCCCCACTTCTCTCAGCCCTCCCATACCTCCCATCCTCCCCAGGTCTACTGCTTTTCTTTTGCATTTTAAAAGAGATTATACTCCAAGGATATCTGCCAAATAAAGCATTCTTAAATGCAATATGACTAAGCATAAACCCTCATATCAAGGCTAGACAGACTATCATTGAATCTATTCTGGGGCTATAACTCGCTACAATTCTGCACATCTATAATGAAAAAAAGCAAGGTCAGCCATGAAAAATGCAAAACATACAGTTTAACAAGAAAAGTAATACTAATAAGGCTAGTAATGCTAAGCCCATTGCTCAAGAAAAAACATTATTTAAAGAAAAGCCTGAAGCTATATATAATACAGTGTGGTGAGACCTTTGTGCAAGACTCCCACCCAGAGAATCTTTCAACTTGTGGAATAGAAAAAAAGTAGGACTTTAATTCTGAAGAATACCATGATCAAAATCCAGCTGATGTAAATGTATTTTTAAAAAGGAGTCCAAGTGTTAATGCCAGCATCCAGAAGGGCTTGGCAGGTTGAGCCATCTGATTTTGATTTTAGAGTCAAAGAGATGCAAGTGTTGAGACATTTAAAGAAAAGCTGCACACTGGTTTGGAAACAACCTAAAAGAGAATAGTGTTTTACAATCAACAAATATGGGAAGAAATTAGAAATTTTAAGAGTGCTTTGCTTTGGCATATTCCTTTACAATGTATAAAGATGTTTCACTATGATTGGCACAACGAAAATCTAAATGGTCAACAGCAAGGGAATATATTTTGTCAGAGCAAATGAGGGGAAGAAGAAGGGCAGATTTGTGAGGAGACACCAGTGAGGAGCACCATGAGCAATACAGTTTACTTGTAATGAAGTCATGTAGCAGAAAATAAATCAACATCTAACCTATCAGCGGGGTTTCTAATATAAATGTTAAGTCTCAATGTCATTATTAGGGTGCCAGCAGTCACTATGAAAAAATCAGACCACAGTGCTTTGATATTGGACATGAACAGCAGCTCTCTTTCTGTACTAGTGAAACAGTGTGCATATTACCTCACCTTTGCCATACGCGGGATGCCTTTTGCCATGATTCCCACTATGATGACCATGGATGGAACAACTGAATCTGTAATGAAGACTCCAGCTAAATTCTCTATTTTCTAAGTGTTGCCTTGGTCATGGTGTATCTTCAAAGCAATAAAAAGTGACCAAGATGTCCACCATTTAAATTGTCCATTTAGATTGCATATGAATGTTGAGCTTTTTTATTAACTTTTCCTTAACATCTGGTAGGTTATAATGTTCCTCGAAAATGCATAATTCTGTTTCTTATTTTTAAATAGTCAAATAAAATGTAGCAAAAACTTTTAATTTGAATTCTTCCACCTGAATATTAGGGCTTTAAAATTCTGTTATCTCATATTTGTTTAAGATTTTCTCATATTTTTTCATTTGTTTCAATCATGACTATCCTTACATTTCTCTTAACAATGCTTTAGTTGTTCTTACTTTTCAACTTTCCTTTTTGGATAGAATGACTTCAGCATTAAAAACAAAGGGGTAAGAGATAATTTGTTTTTGAACTACAAATGGTTGCCATGTCCTGGAAATGCCACAATGTCAAATGTGGAATCACTTTCCTTAAGTTAATATTCTAACATAGCAAAGAAAGCCATACATCAGGACTCCTATCAAATACCCTGCTGGTGGGATAGGATGGAACTACAAGAAACCATCCTGAGTGAGGTAACCCAGTCTCAAAAGGACAAACATGGTATGTACTTCCTCATATATTAATTTAGTCGTAGAGCACAGAATTATCAGCCTACAATCCACATCACCAAAGGAACTAGGAAACAAGGAGGATTCTAAGAGAAGAATGCATGGACCCCAGAGAAGGGGAAGGGGACAGGATCTCCTGAGCTAATTGGGAGTATGAGGGTAGGGGAGAGGTATCTGGGAGAATGAGAGGGGAAGACGTGGAGGGGAGAGGAGGAAATGAGGGCATAAGAAGTTTGAGTTGGGGGAAGAATAGAGGAGAGCAGGATGAGAGATATCATATCAGAGGAACCATCATAGGTTCCAGGTGAGTTGGAACAAGGGAGATTTCCACAGATCTCCAAGGAAGACACCAACTGACAATCTGAACAATAGAGGAGTGGCTACTCTAAATGTAAATCCCCTATAAGGAGCCTAAGGACTACCATATATGACATCCTAGAACCTACATCCAGTGGCTCATGAAAGAAGAGGCAGACACCCAGAGCTAAACACTGAACAGAGAACTCTTGGACTCAGTTGCAGAGAAGTCCTGAAGAGCAAAGAGGTCAAGACAGGGCTGGTGAAACCCACAGAAAAAGATGACCTGAACAAGGGTGAGCACATGAATATCAGACTGATGTGTGGGAGGCCAGCATTGGACAGATCCAGACCCCTGAACATGGATGTCAATTAGGAGGCCTCAGCATGCTATGTGGCCCCCAGTAGTAGATCAGTATTTATCTCTGGTGTAAAAAAGAAATTTGGGAGCCCGTTCCTCATGGAGGGATGCTCTTTCATACTGGAAACATGGGTGAGGGCCAGGGTCCTGCCTAGGATGACATGTCACACTTTGGGAATCAACCATAAAGGGCCTTACCCACCCTGGGGAGCAGAGTAGGACAGCTTGGGGACTGATTGGGGGTGGAGTAGAAGTAGTCGGGAAAGGGGTTGAAATGTGAAGCAGGCTTCTTTCTAATTTGCACAAATACAAAATAATTTCTTTGGGAAAAAACCCTGCAAAACAAACAAACAAAAAACACCCTGCTGGAATCATCAGTATGTTTCTTATTGGACTAAACATTACCCATGATAAATTGTAAAAAGGTTTAGTTCAAGTAGCACTCCAATCTCTGCATCTTTCTGAAGTTCTAATCAACCTATTCAGGACTAATCTTTGCAATAGGAATTCATGGTTACCTATTTGACAGGACTTGCAGAGAATTCATAGTCAAATATTCATAGGAGCCTAAATATCTACTAATCAATAAAATATTACATTTCAATTTTTGAAGAATACATAAAATTGAGTGTTACAAATATATCCATGTGTCTTCTGAGTACAATTCACATAAAACAAATTTGAAACTTTAAATTGATATTTTTGCAGAGTTGGGTTTACTATTCCTCTAAAATTTTCCATTCTTCCCCAAAAATGATTGTTTCATATAAAAATCCCCAAATATATTGCTGCTCCATGTAATTTTTATTAGTTATATAATATTATAAGTATATAAGGGGAAAGTAAATAAGGAGATATTATGAAAAGTTGAAGCTAACATTGTCCTTCTTTTTTAAAGGAATGCACAAACAGGATAAAAGAAAGTAAGAAGGAAATTAAAAATTTCAAATTTCACTTTGACATTAGCAATAAGGAATGATGATGTGCTACACACATTAACAAAACTATGCTTTCTCCTCTATGGTTCATGAAACTCATTAATTTTTTATCAATATAGTGGTAACTTTGTTCTTTGTATAAACTTCCTAGTGATTATAAATGCATGAAGGATGGGCCCCAGAGTTATATACAATCTACCAGATGTTCCTTGTTTACTATACCACATTTTTATATGAAAAAATGTATGTGACACTGTGTCAAAAATTTACATACCTTAATTTGTATAATATGAACAAAAGGAATTTCCCCACCATTCTACAAATGTAACTAGGCCTGCAGACTTGATGTGTATTTTTTATATAATTTATACTCTATGAGGGAGATTGAATGATGCACTATCTATGAGATTGGATATAAATTATTAGGAGTTAGTTAAATGCTATGACCACAGTACTAGTAGTGAATGTCTCTTGAGGATAGGGACTGTGTAGCCATAGGCTCCTGGCCCAAGTAACAAGACCATGTTGTGGAATGGGCTTCAAATGATGATAGAAAACATTTCTTTATTCCACTTATATTGATGTAATTATTGTATCACTTGGCAGTTCCTCACAATTCAGTCATTTTAATAACTTCGATCCAAACCTTATTAGGATTGGTGATTTCTTTTCCCCTTTGGTAGCATGCATGAAACCTCCAAGCATTTGCAAACTGATCCAGGAGGCATCAACCTTACAGGTCAAATTGTATAGATTTCTCTCTGTCCTAAGATTAAGTCTTCAGCAATAGGGCCTTGCTTTGAAATTCTTGTGTTTAACTAAGAATGTTAACAATAGCCTGTAATGAATGTGGCCTCCCAGGAAACCAACTCCAAACAGGTATCAGATTCCTGGAATTTGCCTTTGTATATTCTATAATGCCCAGTAGAGAAATTGTTGCCTTGTTGTCTGTTGACATTATTTTCAAAAGCTTCTATGTATATCTACACATTAAAAACATTTTATAGTACTAGATATACCTAGATATCTAGTTAAGAAACTGTAAATGTAAGGAATAACAGGAAAAGTCATTAGGCATTTCTGATGAGTGAGGCACATACCATAAAGGTGAGAAAATGTGACAAGTACATGTCTTGCCCCATTTTATGTCCCTAGAAACAAGAAATAAAAGCTAAAAACACCTGAAAATTTTAGAGATTTTTCTATTAATATTCTGACTGTTTTAGACACACTCATACACAAACATTTACAATGTATTGGTAGTCTTGGTATAAACAGACTACTTTTTCCATAAAAACAATAGTAAATGAAATCATAATAAAGACTACACAAAGGTTCCCTATCCATATACTTATGAATGCAACATACAAAATGCAGACCTTAATCAAAATCTAAAATTTAAACGAACATGTGTGGAAATATTGTTCAGTAGTATACTAGTTCCTTAGTTTGACTGAAGTTATGATTTTGTTTGTAAAAGGAAAGTGGGATCCATGTTTCTTTTCTTTTTCTTTCTTTCTTTCTTTCTTTCTTTCCTTTTTTTTTTTTTTTTGCTTACCTTCAATTGGTTTTCTTTATTACTGTGGCTAATGTACAAATGTTATAGGATTAAATTGTGGCAAACTATTTGTTAAAGGGTGAAGTTTATGCTATCTTTTTGTATTTGTTTTAAAAAGTGTTAAAATTTACATTATCAAAATATGTAAACATCACTAGAAATTGGAATGTTATATTTTACTACCATACTTTTTATTCATTGATAACTTAGCTGCTCCAGGATAAACTGTATCTGGAGAGGATGATGCTCGGGGGAAATCACAAAGAAAAGAGAAAGCAGTCCCTGTGGTTTCCTCCTCTTTCCTCTGCAGCATGTTAGGGTCTGCTCAGCAAGACTGTGATGTACTTTATGGCTATGTGCTCCTTCGTTGTTTCAATTATTTTAAAAACATAATTCCTACACTCTTATGGGGAGAGGACTTAGAAATACAGAATTCGCGAAAAACGCTTTCTGTTCATTACTGACTTTAAAAATCCACATTAAAGCTAAAGACTTACTGCAGTCACCCTCCCCCAACTCCTCCGACAGACCCGCTACAGGAAGTGCATCACAATCCCATTCAGGGGACGGACCAGGCTGCCTAGGAAACCAAAGGAACCAAAGTTTCTCTTTGTTTGTGATTTCCTATGGAGCAGCCACACAGTTGCACATCCACGCTGCTGCAGAGTAGCTTTGAGTGTTGGTTTAATTGTTTAAATGAAAGCTTCTCTTTATTTGCGATTTTACCCAATCAGCAAATACAGTCGCTCGACCACGTTGGAGGAGAGTAGCTTTGAGCACGGAATTTCATTTTTTAAATTATCTCTCTTTATTTGCGATTTCCCCTGAGTACCAAAAACACTTGCTCTTCCAGGATGCAGGAGAGTGTCTTGAGCATTGGATTTAACATAACTGAAGGTTTCTCTTTGTTTGCAATTTCTCCCCAGCACCAAACCCAGGTCGCAGGAGAGTTACACTGAATGCATTTAGTCTTACATTTACAGTTTATGGATCCCATTGTTCAAGGTTAAATGGTTTAATTCATGTACTTGCGATCATATATATCTTTAAAGACACGCCTTTTATTGTTAAGCTTTTTTTTTTTTTTTTCTGTAGACGTGGCTTTAAAACTCCATTGCTTTTTAACTCCATTGTTTTTCCGTTTATATTGCTAAATATTTCCTGTTTCTGGATTGTGTAAAGGAAATGATGTGCAAGGTTACCATTAATATCTCCATGTACATCGTGTATCAGGAGGTCTTAGATGAACATTAGAATGGTGGTTTCTCCTATTCTGCTTCATTATTAGAAAGGGTCTTTATTGTTTCTACCACTGCATATGTTAATGTGCTTTTAGATAGTGATCTGACCATTGCTTCGTAAATGCCCTGTAATCTTCCTCTTTTGTTATTTTTGGATACTTAGCTCTGTATAATAAACAGTATTTTAATTGTAAGAAATTAAATTGAATGGAATTCACACACACACACACACACACACACACACACACACACACACTTTCAACACATCTTTTTCCCTTTATATTACTAAGTATTTCCTGTATCTGCATTGTGTCCAAGAAAAGATGCGCTAGTTTACCATTAATATCTCCATGTATATTATGTAGAGAACTAGTATATACTTAACGTCAATAAAAGTTAATCTTATTTGATATATAGGAATATAACTTGTGTCGACCAATTTGTTTTACAAACTAACAGACCTTGAAATACTTGGAATGAAAGTTAATACACATTAGCAATGCACAAAGGATTGAAATGATACGTTACTCCATTGAGGAGAGATTCACAGAGATAGAAAACACAAGTAAAATAAGAATATAGTTTCTACTATGAGCCATTAATACCAAATATAGGTAAGGAACAATGATTTTAAAGTTACAAGCATTCAACCAGCATTTGAAAGTCATTAAGTATTATACAAAATAAGTGATTTTGACAAACAAGTTGCTAAAACAGGCAAATTTGAGTTGTGAAAGACAAAGAAAGGATTAGCAATCAATGAGGACTAAAGCATTCAAAGAAGATTAAACAAGAAAATAATTCTCAACAAATATAGATGGATAATCTATATGACACACTATGTGCTGCTCTGTTGGTAACTAAATATGCCCATGAAAAAAAATGAAAAGAAAACCTGGTGGACTGCTTAATTTGGATTTTGGAGAATTAAAAAAAAATATGTGGGCAATGGGAAGGAGGAATGACAAAGAGATTCTATTAAAGCTGTGCAGGATTAGGAAGAATGAGAACCACTGCCTTAAAGGCACATGTCACAATTCCATCTAGCATTACGATTGGGGAAGTTAGGAAATCCTTAGTGCACATCACCACCTACCGTCCAAAAAATTAAGTTGCCTAAGGAAAGGTCTTTAAAAGTTCTGAAAAGGAATCTGGTGGCTCACGGACACATTATTGTGTTCATTTCAGCTGAACTCTTAAAATTTATTTCAATTTGGAAATGTAACAAATGATTACTGGAGTAGAAGGATCTATTTCATGCTTCCTTGTAAAGAAATAAGAAATTCTGGCCCATGAAATGATTTTCTACCCCTTCTTACACATACTATTAACGCTGAGGAACAAACTGAACAATATAAGGTTGTTTTTTTTTTTATTTTATTTTATTCACAAACATGGAGGAAGAAGTGCATATTGGAATGAGCACACCCATTGTTCGTAATTGGAACCCAAATTTATTCAATTAACCATTTATTGTGATATTTATTCTTGGCTGACTCTATATGTTTTATTTCCCTGAATATTTTTGTCTACACAGGTCCTATGGTTCACAAGTCTAGAAGAATCTCTCAGTTAAATCTTCCATGAATTTTAGTAGTGTGATCGATGTGATAGAGTGGTATGCTTACTTGGTGCAGTATCCAGGTGATAGTAGGTTCCTGAAACCCTGCTGAAATCAGTTTCATTTCATGCCTGCAATCCTGGGAAAACCATTCTTTTCAAAGTGACTGGCAAGCTTCCTGAGAAAACAGGGGTTTGTGCCAAAAGGCTAGGTCATAATGACCAATTGGAGATTTGGTCTTTTGTTCTCCATTGTGATGGCTTGGTGTGAAAGAGAGTGGAGATCCTCTCCCTGTTTTCATTTGTCTCTGCTGACATCTACATAAACCAGCTGTGGGAAATTTATCACAGGTCTAATAGACTCCAATTCTTTTAAAATTGTAGCCAACAGTGAAATGTTTGCTATTTTCTCTTCCTCTTAGTTTTGATCCTGCTCCTTGAGTTTTTGTTAGTTTAGATTGGCTAGGTATTTTCTCCAGAAAAAAATAGGCAGTATTTTTGTAAATTATTATTTAATTGGTATGGATTTATTAACATCCTGCAACAAAGTTCTGTTCCTCCTCTTTATATTATAAATTATCTTATATTTCTATTGATGTGAAATCTTTATTCATAATGAATAATGCCATTGCCCATTTTTATAGTAGCTAGCATATTTTGATGGTCCTTTATTGTTCTCTGTATTTTATATTGTTTCTTTTTGTTTTTAATTTTGTACCAATATAATTTTAACATGAAATTTGTTAATACAATATCAAATATTCTCTATAGTGTTGAACAACAATTATAAAACCATTTAAAATCTATGTGAGTTTCATTGAACTTTCTATGCTCTGTTTTAAAACATGTACTTGGGTCACATCCCTTCTTATCCTCACTACAGTCTAGCACTTGGCAGTTTGTATTAAATTCCCCCTGAGATTGGTCCTTTCACTTTGCCACTTCCCTTTCCAAAAAAGTTTGGATGTTTATTTCCTTAGAAAAGTAGGAACCAAACGTTATAATTCAGAGTTCAACAGTTTGTGTCTGTTCCAAAGAGTCACTTAGTGAGGAATAGAAACCTTGTGACACATTGGTCATTAGTAGTTGGGGCTGGAAAACAGTGATAGACCACATGTGACTTAAGTAGACTTAGACATTAAAGAGCTGTTTACCATTGGAGGCTTTAAAAAGCAAAATAAAACTTAATCTTGAAGATCCTTCCTCAAGGTAAATTCATGGTAGAATATACCCAAACTAATGACTATAGCCATGTAGTTGGTGAGTATTTTGTTTTATCTCAGTTTTACACTTTAAAATGGAAATGTTAGTATAACATTTGAGTAGATAAGAGAAAGGACAGAACTTCACAAATGTACCAATAAGTGTTGCTATCCTGATTTTTTTACCTAACATTTTTGTATAAATTCTTACAAGATTTGCTTCATTAACTGTCTTATTATTTTCAACAAAAGCACATGCTAGTGGTGATAGAAAGAAAGAAAACAGAAAAAAATTGTACTGGAAAGTCTCTGTTGTGCCTATAATTCATGACATCGTAAAGATAATGCATTAACAAGTCTAGATTTCGGCTGCTTTTTTTCACATGTATAATTTTATCATCATTTCAATAACTGACAATAATTATTTCTATGCACTATGTGGCATTTAATGTGTTCGCAAAACAAGTGAAGAGTGGACCTCCCCCCCCAACAGTAAATCAGGACTATTAGATACAACATTAATGTTTGCAGTAGTGCCTGGACAACATTTATCAAAGACAGTGGATAGTCTCATTTTGAATTACAGGAAGTCAACCAGATATCTACTCTTGAAATATTTTAACACATCCAAATAATTTTCATTTCTAAAAAAAAATATATTTACTTATTTTGTGATTTTTTTCTGTGTATTTGTTTTACCTACAATTATGTTTACTCACCAAATATAGGCTGCTACCCAAGGGCATCAGAAGAGGGTGTTGGATCCCTGTAATGGAAGGTACCAACTGTTTTAAAAGGTAATTTGGTTGATGAGAAGAAAACACAGGTTCTCTATTGGAATAAATTTTCCCTTAACTACTAAGTCAGGATTTTGAATATGGATTTTCCATGTTCATTTAAGACTTTTTAAACTTTTGACCATAATGTTGATGGCTTTGAGTCTTTTCTGGTTAGATGCTGGAGTGTATCACAGTGTCTTCTTTAGTGGTGTCCTTACTTCAGTTTTCATTCAATGATTAAACAAGTCAAGATGCTTCTGTTACATGCTACTTTTCCAAAATATTTTAAAATGATGTTCATTGTTCATACTCAATTTAAATTATGTTGAGATTTCCATGCAAATATACATGTATGAAAAGTTTTTGTTGCTGTTGTCTGAGTCTCTGTGAATTTGGTCAAGTATATGGCTATCCAGTGAATTTCCAGAAAGAATGGCATTGAAATCTGTGTGTTTTCTCACCATGTTTCCTTGGTTATTCCTCACGCAAATTAGAGCATGTCATCGTACTAATGGAAATATTACATAACTGTGCCCTATGAATCTTATTAGGCCTAATTGAATCACTCTTACAACCTTGCTACCTTCTCCTCCTCACAATCCATGCTCCTTGAGTTAGAGGGGTTTATGAAAACATCCCATTTAGACCTGAGTACTTCACAGTCTCTCAGAATATTGCCTTGATGTGGATCTCTGTTTTAATTTCAAGATAAAAATTTAATGGCATTGTCAAAAATTGCAATGTGTTTCAAGAAGGGATTGAAATTTTCTCTATTTTATTTATTCATCAACAAATTCACTTGCATGTAGAATATTTTTTTTCTCAAACACATGTCCCCTACGTTTTCTTCATAAAAATATTGTTTGTTTAAATTAAAAACAATATGATTTTAAATAACAATCCCTCTACACTCTCCCTAGCATCTTCTAGTGGCCCCATGCAGCCCCATCACACACCCCATACACTTCCAGGGTTTGTGAGGACTACCATGAGGGATTATCAGTAGTCTGTCACATCATTTTGATCAGGACCAAGGTCCTCTCTCATTTGTCTAGTCTCAGAGAGTATCTCTACATAGAGAATTGGTTCCCAAAGACCATTTGTGCACTTGGGATAAATTATGGTTCCACTGGCAGTGACACAGCATAGGCCTCCCAACTGACAACTATGAGCAGAAGTCCTGGTTTAGTCTTATGCTGGTTCCCCAGCTGTCAGACTGATGTCTATGAGTTTGCACTTGCTCAGGATACCTGTTTCTGTGAGTTCCAACCCCTCACCGCCCCCCCATCTTGACCCTTTTGCTCATCATTCTCTCTCTCTACAACTGAATTCCAGGAGTTCAGCTCAGTGCATACCAGCCTGAATGATCCCAATCTCGTGCCCTAGGTTTCTTAACCATTGGCTTTTATTTTTTTTAAGAAGAGCATATTTCATATACTTGCTAGATTACATCCTGTATTCCAGATAATATGTTGGTCTCCATGTTATTTTTCTGCTTTTACCAGAGAGTAGTATTGTAATGTAAATTCTAATTATGTTCATGGTTACTTTTTATAAACTTAGCACTTGAAAAGGTGATGCTGGAACATGGTTTTCAAAATTACAAGCCATTCAGATCTACCAATTGAGTGCTAAATCTATCTGGACCGCAAAGTGAGATTATACCTTAAAATATACTGGGGAAAATACAGGACAGAATCAGAAATGACTCAAAAATAAAGACCTTTAGAATATATCTGGAAACAACATTGTCTGGTTGCCTTGGTATTATTTAGGTTTCTCATTATGATAAATCCAGTCAAGAGTCACATAGGTCTTCTGTGTAGATGCACTCCCTTTGTGATATTTTTTAACTTAAATTAGAAATAAGCTTGTGTTTCATGTCAGTTTCAGCTCCCTCTCACTCCCATCCTCCCCTGTCCTCAAACAACCCTCCATCCCATTCCCATTCTGCTCCCCAGGTAGAATGAGGCCTTCCATTTGGGATCCTAGAAGTCTGTGGAATCATTTGGAGCAGAGTCTAGCCCCACCCTGGTGTGTCTAGCCTGAGAGAGTATCCCTTTGTGTGGAATGTGCTCTCAAAGTCCATTCATATAAAAGGGATAAATACTGATCCTCTACCAGAGGCCCCATAGATTACCAGTACTCCGAATTTACACCGTGGTTCAGATCGTCTGAATCAGTACATTGCTGGTTTCCCAGCTATCATTCTTGGGTCCATGAGCTCCCAGTTGTTCAGCTCATCTGTTTCTGTGGGTTTCTCCTGCCTGGTCTTGACCCATACACTTATCCATTCTTCCTTTCTGCAACTGGATTCCAGGAGTTCAACTCAGTGTTTAGCTGTGGATGCCTGTTTCTGCTTCCATAAGCTAAGGGAGGAAGGTTCTAGGATGGCCCATAAGGTAGACATCAATCTAATTATCAGGGAACTGCATTTTAGGAAGCCTCTCCATTATTTCTTGGATTGTTATGTGGGGTTTGTAAAAATCCATGTATCTATGATTGCTTATATGACTATCCAAATATATTTAAAACTGATTAAACATGGATGCTTAATTCTACTCTTTTATTATATGAACAAATCAAACGCCATATTAATTGTTCCAAATATTTATTTTCAGTAACCTTCGACAGCACTTGTGTTAAATTTGGCTGCATTAACACAATCATGTGTGACAAAAAATATGTTCAAACTGTAACAAAATCACCCTTCATGAGCCCAAGGAAAAATCTTTAGTAAGTAAATGTAGAGTTTGAACATATCTAGTTCCATTTTGAGTATAAATTTATTAATTTAATGTCCCAGTTCAGACGCTTATTTTCACCAGTTCATTCTGTTATGTTCCCCATATGATTATACTCATCTGAACACAAACACAGAAACATCAAGACACAAACACTTCTTTATCTGATTTTGTCATTGGGATCACTAAAACGACACATTTTTGAAAATGTGTGCTCACATTTTATAAAAATAAAAGTAAATTTTCTTCTACAATATTTTTAATTTTTGACCCCCAAAAATATGAAAAGGAAAGGCTGATTATGTAGAAATTCTTTCCCATTGTTTTTGGTAGTAACAAACAATAAGTGAGCAAAAAATGCAAAAAATCTCAACCAAAGTTTGCATATGCTGTCTGGAAAGTACTATAGGTGTCATCACTATTTCTCAGGAATACATTGCTGACCATGAAGTCTGTGAGAACAGAGACTCTCAACAATTCTTGTACACAAAAGAAATCAACTAAGGAATATTTCCTTTAACAGCAATGTGTAGACAGACATTAGTGTTCAGCTTGATCCTGGCATGCTCCAATCCCAAATAAACACACAAAGGCTTATATTAATTAAAAACTATTTGTCCGTAGGGTCAGAATTATCCTTGATTAGCTCTCTCTACTTGCTTACCCATTTCTATTAATCAGTGAATCTTCAGGTGCTCTGAAGATAGCAGAGAAATCCAAGACAACCTAACCACCTGGCACTTACATGGCAACTCTATAGAGACACACTCTCTGTGTACCTTTCACACAATTCTTCTAATCTGGATGCCTTTCCCATATGTACCCCTGTGATATATACTGCCTTGCCATTGGCCAAAATAGCTTTAATCATCAACCAGGAAAAGAAAAATATAATTACATCATACAGATGGTTAGAACCTATCATGTCCACTTTTCTAATGAAGAAAGCAAGGAAATTTATTAAATTTCACATAGTCTAATTATCTATTGCGAAAGTAATTAAGCAAAAGTTATAGTTAACAATATGTAGTCCATTAACTTTTGAGAAATTTAAAGAAAATATTCCATCATCCATCCTATCTTTGTTAATTTTATATGCAACTTGTTTTTTATTATACCTATGGAAATCCATAACTATCAGTCTTCATCACCACCAGAGACTCCAGAAGGATGCTATATAAACTCTAGAATTGACAGAGGCATCTCACTTCCAAGAAAGTCACCCAAAGTTACTATGTACTCTTAGGGAATCCATCTTCAGCCTTTATGCCCAGAATGTCTGGCACACTTTTGATGGAGATGGAAAATGAAGGATCATCCTTTCCATTGGCAACTTCAGCAGTCACTCTTCTTTGGAAACTGTCTAGTTTAGACAGCATGCTGTCAAGCACTCAAGGAGAAAAGTTTCTTATCCAAATGGTTGGTCCTGCCATGTCAACTGAAAACTCCATTAGAGTTTGTGTCAGGAACATTTAATTCTGTATTGTTGCAAGTTGTTGTATCACAACTGTACCATACCAGAAATGAAAAGGGCAAGCTTACAAGAAATGATTGCAATTAACAAAACAAAGTTAAGATGACAAGCAAGGTTTTGCACACACCTTTAATACCAGCATCAGGAGGTAGAGGCAGGTGAATCTCTGAGTTCCTGGTCAGGCCATTCTACATAAAAAAGGGAAAAATTGGTAAAAAAAAAAAAGTACAACAGCAAAAAAAGGGTAAAACTGTGAGGATTTCACTAAAATCTACAGGTGAAGGGGATAAGATAGAGAGTAATCAGCACGAGAACACACAGGAAATATCTCTATAATCTCTTTTTCTGCCAAAAAGTCTGGCTTGAAACACAATTTACATAGGTCCCATATAACCATAGAAAGCCACAATAAACAAGACCAACATATGATACGTGTGCATGCCGCATGTTGTATTTTATTTTGTAAAATATGAAACAATATACCTCCTTTCTAGGGAGCTGGAAAGTGTATGTATTTTTAGATGCTCTATTTACTAGGCTATTTACAAGTAATTCCTAAAATGCTACTCATGTTATTACTAAGGACAGGACAATCATCAATCAAGAAAGTAGAAGATTTAATGCAGGATAATTCAGCCCCATCATTCTGAATTTTTTCATGAAAATAATCTTTTGCTTAATGAAAGTAATCTATTTACAAAATATTTACAATTTGATACATGGGTGCAAACCAAGTCATCTGTGCCTTTTCCAGTCTTGGAGTAGGCCTCTTGAAGTTGCTTAGTGAGTGATAAAAGAGACTTTATAACTTCTATGATAAAATTACGTGAGTAGTAAAAACATCACTCCTTTAAAAACATAAATTAAATGTCCAAATACAAAAAAGATCTTACTACACTATGCTGAGGAAAAGGAAGGTGACCTATATAGCAGCGTTTCACAACTGCAGTCATGAAACTCTCATGCTTCATAATAAAACACAAACACAGAGAGATCAGAATTACTCTAGAATCTACTAAGAAAATCTCCTAAAATAATCTTCTAATATAAAAATAATAATATATACAAGTTACCTAACATGCAAATATTCTCAGAATAAAATTATATTCTAACAAAGCACCATTTAAAAGCTGACCTGATCAAATAATGCAATCTGAAACTATATTTAGTGCTTATGCTTCAGCAATTACAAGTTGGATATTTAATCACCAGTAGTGAGTGTTAAATATTTTCTAGTGCCAAATTATAAATTCAATAGTAGCTCATTTTACATCATCAATTATTATTTGTTAATCTTCAATGATAATAATTTGTTATATTTTCTCCAAAAAACTTAAGCATACTGCAATTTAATGTTTTCAATCCTGTTTTATCAACAGTTCTTTCTTAGTGTACAATGCTTAACCAACTTTGTGAACTTTCTATTATGAATGAATAAATGAGCTCTACCTCTGCCTACCTATAACTATCATGTTATCTGTGATTTTCCTTTAAATGCAGAGAATGTTTTGGTTTAGTATACAACACAAGCAAATTTGACATTTAACATCCAACCCACCAATATTCTACCCCTCTTGGAGACAAGATCTCATGTCTATTATCCATGCTGGCCTCAACTTTATTGTGATGCAAGGTTAAATCTGATCACCTAATCTTCTGCCTCTACCTTCCAAGTACTGGTTTAAAGGTGGATACAACCATGTCCAATTTTTCATCATTTAGTACCATGCTATAAAGCAGCTTTTCTTAGACTATTTGCTGTTTAGATTTTTATATCAATATCAATTACACTGTTTGTGGCAAATAGATGGATCATGACTGTATCCTCCAATAATTGTAAAAGCCAGGGTTATGGTTGGTAATGGCAGTTAGCAAAATGAAGTTAAGTTAACATGTATTTAGGTGGTGACACACATCATTAATGGCAGGAACAGGAGGTAGAGACAGGAGTTTCTCAGATTTCCTAATGAGCACAGTCTACATAAAGAATTCCATGCCTGCAGGACATAGGCCTTATATATACAGTTGTTTTATTCGTCTTTTAAAGCATATTCCCAAATGTTTTGCATTGTGTCAGGGTGTAGGTTGCTCTAAAATCATTTCTAGATTAAGCTTCCAAATCCTTGCTAGGATTATCGCAATGTAATACACCACACATAAAATGTATAATATTACGAAAAATCACACAAAACAATAGATGAAGGTTAAATATTCCCTTTAATAATGATAATCATTAACATACAAATTACTTTATCTGAGGCTCATGACCTAGGCTGACACAAAAAGAAGGTTCATTCTATTTATGGCATAATTTTCATCCAAACCAGAACAACTCTGGTAATACAGCAGTGATGATGTGTTACTTAGTCATCCCAACTCTCCATGTGACATCACTTCCGGCTGATTATGACTGCTCACCAATGTCTACCACTCTGCTAGAATTACTGGAAATTCTTAAGTTAAAATTGTGACCAACTACAATTTTGTACTGCCATTCATAATAAATACTACTCAAAATCTATTCAGTAAACTGGACTACATCATGCAGAACTGATATGTGAAATATAAATCCATTGACAAAATTGCAGCTCTTGCATGGACATTCAAGATGAAACCATTAAGATTTCCAATCATCTTCAATCACCATTTCTTTATTTATCACCTTAGGTTAGTTTAAGTAATTTTCTACACACACTGCTCTCATCCACAAAGAATGTTTTGCATTCTGTGTTCAGCAAAGCTGCATTCTGAGTCAGATGCCTCTGGGGTGTGGAACTGTGTAAGGCACAGCTGCAATGGGAAGAACATTCTGGAAAACACAAATAATGCATCAGGGAGATTTGTTACTTCCAACAGAAGTCTACAGACTTTATATGTCTGACAGCAGTCAAAATATACTCTTCCATACTTGGGGTTTGGGCAATTGCTGGCTAAACACAAGCATCCAAGGAGATACCTAGGAAGAACATAGGGAGTATAAGAAATTCTTCTGCAGACAACCATAGCTAAACCTTGAACTGAAGTGAAATCAAGTTGCAGAGAGGGAGTTATGAGGAAAGGAGTCTATATCAGGATGGTGAAACCCAGAGCGTCATTTGATCTGAACAAGGGAGAGCTCTTGGTCCCCAGACTGATAGCTGGGAAACCAGCATGGTACTGATCCCAACACCCTGAATGTGGATATCTGTGAGGAGACCTTGGAAATCTTTGGGGCCCATTGGAGTTGATCAATACCTATTCTTAGCATAGGGATGGACTTTGGCAGCCCATCCCACATGAATGGATATTCCCTGAGCCTAGACATAAGGGGATTTTCCTTGTCCGGAATCCCAAAGTATATGACAGCCTTTAAAGAGCCCCGACAGAAGGCCTCACACTCCATGAGGAGCAGAAAGTTTATGGGATAGGTAAGGAGTTAGTGGGGGTCAGGGAAGGAGGGGAGGAAGAGGGAACTGGGATTGATAAGTAAAATAATATTCTTTCTAATTAAAATAAAAAATAAAAAATAAATAAATTCATATTATTAAGTGACCCTCCCCAAAAAAGAAAAGAAATACTTCTGGACCTTAATGTTCCTTGCAGGTAATGCCAGAAGTGTTGGAGAGTCAAATGATGAATCTCTACAAATACAAACAACTTATGTATTACTTGAGAAAGCAACACTTCCTGATGAACAAGGCTGAGGATCTCTAGAGGCAGCTATGTCAGCAAGTTACTGTGTGAATGCTCTACAGCTGTTTACCTCCAAAGTTCGGATTGCCTCACATGTTAAGGAGCTACAGGGCTCCAAGCTCCAACAGCTAGGCATGCCCCTAATGGAAGCAGATGAAAGCAGTTGCCTGTGATGTTCAGTACCTGGGATGTGCTATGTAGTTGCCACATGGCCAGACCATAGAGCAGCAAGCCTGGGTTACTGATCCTGAATCCTGTTGTCCGTGTCCTTACTGATGGTTGGGCCTCTCTGAGGCAGCAGCTCATACCCCACAGGCATGGGCTCATTCCTGGTCAAGCAGTGTAGCTGGAGATGCAGAAAGAAGCTGCTCAGCATCCAGGCAGCGATGTGAGATCATTGTACGGCAGCAGCAGCCACAGCAGCTGCACCTGCAAGCACTGTTACTCCTCAGAGCTGCCCTCCATGATGAGAAACGACGCAGATTAATTCAGTTTCTCTGCTTGTGGTCTCACCTGGGGCAAGATATCACGGGCTCTGCCCCCTGACAAGGTGGCAGGGTCTTAAACTGGAAGTGAGCTGTGTTTAGTAAGTGGTGTAGCAGGTGAGGGGGTGTTGGGGGAGGATGGCGATTTGCATCTAGCTGACCACTTTCTCTAAAATCTAGGAGAAATATGAACTTCTACCATCTGTTGGACTGAAAATGTGTAGAAACATTCTATAATGTAGATCGAATGTAGCTGAGATCCTTGGTAGATGATTAATTCATGTGTGAGATGGTGTATGTGGGAGAGTCCTCTGTGCCTGTCATTGTCCACTGCATGTCTTAGGATCTCAGACAGGGTTTCCACAGACACCTTTCCGTTTCCTCGGATTTCAGTGCAGGATACAGCAATATTATGTTGAATCTTGACAGGGAACACAGAGGACAACGTCAGAGATGGGACAGAGGAAAACTGAAAGTTTCAAACTGTTTGTTGCACTGTGTTCCTTGAGTTATAAGAAATTGATTGCATTTTACAGAAAGTTAAAATATTCATAGCTGGGAAAATGGGCCATTCAACAATAGACTGACACTGCATATATGAAATGCTGAGTTTTATCTCTCAAGTAAGCAAGGAAGTCAGTTAAAATTATGTGGTCTCTCAAAGCCAGGACTTAAGAATAAGAAACTGGCAAACTCCTGAGCTTGCTGACCATCTAGCTGCAATTACATGGTGAAATACATTCTACAGAAAACAGTGCCTCACTTAAGTCAGGAAGTAGCAATAATTTGTACAGATACAGTGCTGATATTCTGGCTATATTTCATTTCCAGGAGGAGCTATAAATAGTCATTCTCTTGTGATAAGTTTCCAATAACAAACCAGCAGGCTTTCAATAAATTTCTAAGGAACAAATGAGTTTATTGGTTGTCCTTAAGAACAGAGGTGAGCTGTTACTTATATGTATAGGGGTGTTCCTGTCTCCCAACATGCCACACCTTGAAAGGCTTTACCCAAAATAAATGAGGGAAGAAAAGAAAGGAAGTGTTGCCATAGTTGCATAAATATACCCCGTGCTATAATATATCAAGGCACACACGCACGCGCGCACATACACAAACACAAACACACACATATTGTATGTATGTATATATGTGTGTAAGAGTTTTGCTTCCTATGTCATTTTATATACTATATAATATGTAGATTTCATACTGTATGAAATGCATTAAATAGTATGATTAACTTTTAACATATATTGATTTTAATGTATTTCTTCAAGGTTTTGAAATTATACTATAATTATGTATTCCCGCCTTTCCCTTACATATATTATCATCTTGTTCACCCTTGTTCTCCTTCAAAGTCTGGCCTCATTGTTTAATTATTTTTTAAATCAAATATGTTTACATGTCCAAATATATACTACTAAATATATAAGGATACCTTGTAACATCATTAAATGTATGCATGTAAATATTTTAAATGTAAATATTTTAAAAGTATGTGTGCATTCATGTCTGACAATTACATATTGAATATCCAGTTCTGCTACTATTCTTCTCAAGGTCATTTTTTTTTAACATTTTTTATTAGTTCAAATTAGGAACAAACTTACTTCACATGTCAATCCCTTTTCCCTCTCCCTCCCCTCCAACACAAACCCCCACCAGCCCCCTACCTCATTCCCCCTCCACTTCCCAGGGCATGTAGGGTCCTCCATGGGGGCTCTCCAAAGTCCACTATATCATCCTAGGCTGGACCTGGGCCCTCCCCAATGTGTCTGGTCCTAGAGAGCATCCCTTCATGTGGGAAGGGCTCTCAAAGTCCATTCTTACACGAGGGAAAAAATACTGATCCTCTACCAGGGGACCCATACAGTGCCCAGGCCTCCTAATTGACATCCACATTAAGGGATCTGTATCATTCTCATGCTGGCCTCCCAGATAGCAGTCTGGGCACCATGTGCTGCCCATTGTTCAGGTAATCCATTTCTGTGGGTTTCGCCAGCCTGGTTCTGACCCCTTTGATCTTCATTCCTCCCACTCTGCAACTGAGTTCCAGAGTTCAATTCAGTGGATACCTGTGCGTGTCTTCCTCTGCCTCCATCAGCCACTGGATGAGGGCTCTTCAAGCTCCCTATTAGCTCAGGAGAGCCTGCCCCTTAGTCCTTCTTGTTTCCTAGTTCCTCTGGTGATAAGGATTGTATGCTGGTAATCCTTTGCTCTATGTCTAAAATTCATATATGAGTGAGTACTTTCTATGTTTCTCTTTTTGTTTCTGGGTAACCTCACTCAAGATGGATTTTTTCTAGTTCCATTCATTTGCCTGAGAATTTCAGGATTTCATTGCTATTTTTCACTTGTGTAATACTCCATTGTGTGAATGTACCACATTTTCTCTATCCATTTTTTAATTTAGGGGCATTTAGGTTGCTTCCAGTTTCTGGCTATTACAAATAATGCTATGAACATAGTTGAACAGGTATCCTTATTGTAAGAATGTGCATTATTTGTCCATGTGCCCAACAGAGCAATTGCTGGATCATGAGGTATACTGATTCCCATATTCCTAAGCAACTGCCATACTGACTTTCAAAGTGGTCTTACAAGTTTGCAGTCCCACCAGCATTGTAGGAGTGTTCCTTTTTCTCCACATCCTGTACAACATAGACTGCCATTGGTGGTTTTGATTTTAGCAATCTGGTTGGGGTAAGAAGGTATCTCAGAGTTGTTTTGAGTTGCATTTCTCTGATGGCTAAGGATTTTAAGCACTTTCTTAAGTGTCTTTCAGCCATTTTAGAATCCCATGTTTAGAATTCTCTATTTGCTTCTGCACCCCACTTTTATCATTTCATTCATTGGCTTTTTTGGTGGCTAGCTTCTTGTGTTAATTTTATGTTTTGGATATCAGCCCTCTGTCAGATGTGGGTTTGATAATGATGTTTTCCCATGCTGTGAGCAGTCACTTTGTCTTACTATGTTCGTTCTTTGCCTTACAGAAGCTCCTCAGTTTCAGGAGGTTCCAGTTATTATTTTTAGATCTCAATGGCTGTGCTACTGGTGTTATGTTCTGGAAGTAGTCTCCTGTACCAATTTGCTCAAGTGTATCTCCCACTTTTTCTTTTATAAGCTTCAGAATGGTTGGATTTGTGTTGAGATCTTTGATGCATTGGGACTTAAGTTTTGTGCATGGCAATAGATATGGATCTATTTGCAGTCCTCTGCATGTCCGAGTTGTGCCAGCACCATTTGTTGAAGACTCAATCTTTTTGCCATTATATAGATTTAGGTTCTTTGTCAAAAATCGGGTGTTCATAGTTGTGTGGATAAATATGGTTTCCATTTGATTCCATTGGTCTATCTTGTGCCAAAACTAACTGTTTTAGGACTATGGCTCTATAATAGAAACATAAAGTCAGGGATGGTAATGCCTCTAGAAGTTCCTTTATTTTACAGGGTTTTTTGGCTATCCTGGGTTTTTTTTTGTTTGTTTGTTTTTTCATATAAAGTTCAGTATTGTTCTTTCAAGGTCTGTGAAAGACTCTGATTTTGATGTGTATTGCATTGAATCTGTAGAATGCTTTTGGAAAGATTGCCATTTTTCTTATGTTGATACTTCTTATCCAAGAGCATGGGAATCTTTCCATTCTATGGTTCCTTCTTTAATTTCTTTCTTTAAATACTCAAAGTTATTACTTTACATGTATTTCACTTTTCTGGTTAGCATTACCCCAACATATTTTATGTTTTTTGTGGATATTGAGAAGGGTGATGTTTCTTTGATTTCTTTCTTCATGAATATATCATCTGTATATAGTAGGGCTACTGATTTTTTGAGTTAATTTTCTATCTTGCCACGTTGCTGAAGGTGTTTATCAGCTGTTGGAGTTACCAGGTAGAGTTTTTCTGGTAACTTATTTAGACTATCATATCATCTGCAGATAGTGGAATTTTGAATTCTTCCTTTCCAATTTGTATCCCCTTGGTCTCCTTAAGTTGTCTAGCTAGGTAGATATCCCTAGCTAGATATTCAAGTACAATATTGAAGAGATATGGAAAGAATGGACAGCCTTGACTTGTTTCTGATTTTAGGGGAGTCGCTTTGAGTTTCTCTCCATTTAGTATGGTGCTGGCTGTTGGTTTACTCTATATTGCTTTTATCATGTTTAGATATGTTCCTGTTATTCCTGTTCTCTCCAAGATCTTTATCATGAACGGATGTTGGATTTTGTCAATGGTTTTTCAGCATCTAATAAGATGATCATGTTTTTTTTTTCTTTTTCATTTTGTTTATATGTTGGATTACATTGATGGATTTTTGCATCTTCACCCATCCTTTCATCCCTGGGATGAGGCCCACTTAATCATGGTGGATTATTTTTCTGATGTGTTCTTAGATTCGATTAGCCAATATTTTGTTGAGTATTTTTTCATCGATGTTCATGAGAGATATTGGTTTGTAGTTCTCTTTTTTAGTTGTTTCTTTGTCTGGCTTGGTTATCAAAGTGATTGTAGTCTCCTAAAAAGAGTTTGGCAATGATCCTTCTGCTTCTATTATGTGGAACAATTTGAGGACTACTGGTATTGTCTCTTGTTTGAATTTCTAGTAGAATTCTGCAGTTAAGCCATCTGGCCCTAGTCTTTTTTTTTTTTTTTTTTTGGTTCGGAGGCTTTTGATGAGTGCTTCTGTTTCATTAGTTCTTATCGGTCTATTTAAACTGCTTTTTTGTTCTTGGTTTAATTTTGGTAACTGATAATTATTGAGAAAATTGTCCATTTCCTTTAAATTTTCGAATTTGTGGAGTACAGGTTTTCAAATATGACCTGATGATTCTCGGGATTTCCTCAATGTCTGTTGTCATGTCCTCCTTTTCATTTGTGATTTTGTTAATTACTGTGCTCTCTTCCTGCCTTTTGGTTCGTTTGGATAGAGTTTTATCAATCTCGTAGATCTTCTCAAAGAAACAACTATTTTTTTCATTGATTCTTTGTAATATTTTCCCAGTTTTTACTTTATTGATTTCAGACCTCAGTTTGATTATTTCCTGGAGTCAACTCTTCCTAAGTGAGTTTGCTTTTTCTTTCTAAAGATTTCAGTTCTTCTGTCAATTTTCTAGTGTGACTGTTCTCCAGTTACTTCATGTGGGCACTTAGTGCTATGAGATTTCCTCTTAGCACTGCTTTCAGAGTGCCCCATCAGTTTGGGTAGGTTGTGTCTAGATTCTCTTTAAATTCTAGGAAGGCTTTAATTTTGTTTTTATTTCTTACTCAACCCTGGAATGGGGCAATTGGATGTTATTCAAATTCCTTGGATGTGTAGGTTTTCTGCAATTTGTATTGCTGTTGAATTCTACCTTTAAAGCATAGTGTTCTGATAAAGGGGGTTATTTTAGTTTTATGTGCCTGTGGAGGTTTGCTACGTTGCCAAGTATGTGGTCAATTTTAGAGAAGGTTCTATGTGGCACTGAGGAGAAGGTATATTCTTTTGTGTTTGGATGGAATGTTCTATAGATGTCAGTTAATCCCAACTGGGTCATAACTTCTGTTAGATCCTTTGTTTCTTTGTTAAGTTTTTGTCTAGTGGTCCTGTCTAGTGGTGAAAATGGGCTGTTGAAATCTCCTACTATAAGTTTTTGGGGTTTGAGGTGTGGTTTGAGCTTTAGTAATGTTTCTTTTACAAGTGTAGGGACCTTTGTATTTGGGGCATAGATGTTCAGATTGAGACTTCATCCTGATGGACTTTTCTTGTAATGAGTATGAAATGCCCTTCTTCATCTCTTTTGATTGATTTGAGTTTGAAGTCTAATATGTTAGATTTTAGGGTTGCTACACCAGCTTGTTTCTTGGATCCATTTGATTAAAAAATCTTTTCCCAACCCTTTACTCTGAGGTAACGCCTGTCTTTGAAGTTGAGGTGTGTTTCTTGTATACAGCAGAAAGATGGATTCTGTCTTCATACCCATTCTGTTAGCCTGTGTTATTTTTTTATAGTCAGGTAAGTCCATTGACATTGGGGGGTATGAATGTCCATTGATTGTTTGGTTCTTTTTGTTTTGGATTTAATTTTGGTGGTGTCTTTGTGTGTGAATTTTGCTTTCCTGTTTCTAATTGTGTTTGGTAAATTTGAATTATCTATTGCTTATGTTTTTGTGAGTATAGTTATCTTCATTGGGTTGGAGTTTTCCTTCAAGAATGTTCTATAGGGCTGGATTTGTGGATATGTATTGTTTAAATCTGGTTTTGTCATGGAATATCTTCTTTTCTCCGTCTATAGTGATTTAAAGCTTTGCTGGGTACAGTAGTCTGGGTTGGCATCCATTTTCCCTTAGTGTTTGTAGGACATCTATCCCATACATTCTGGCTTTCAAAGTTTACATTGATAATGTGAGTGTGATTCTGATAGGTATGCCTTTATATGTCCCTTGGCCTTCTTCCTTTGCTGCTCTTAATATTTTCTCTTTATTCTGTAAGTTTGGTATGTTGATTATTATTTGTCGAGGGGACTCCTTTTTGTGGTCCAGTGTATTTGGTGTTCTGTATTTTTCTTGTAATTTCATAGGCATATCCTTCTGTGGGTTGTGGAATTTTTCTTGTATGATTTTGTTGAATATGTTTTCTGTATTTTTGAGCTGTATTTCTTCAACTTCTTCTATACCTATTATTCTTTGGTTCAGTCTTTTCACAGTGTCCCATATTTCCTGCATGTTTTGAGATTTTCTTTTGTCCATGACTGTATTTCTTTAGCGAGTCTTCAACAACTGAGATTCTCTCTTACTTTTCTTTTATTTTATTGGTTAGACTCACATCCTTAGTTACTGATCCTTTGTCCAGCCTATCTATTTCCAGTATGCCCTCATTCTGTGTTTTATTTATATTTTCTATTTCAGCTTTCATGCCTTGAACTGTTATGAGTATTTCCTTCACTTGTTTCTTTGTTTTTTCTTGGCTTTCTTTAGATTTTTTAAGAGAATCACTTATTTCTTGAATTTTTTGTTGTTTTTCCTTCCATTTCTTTAAGATATTTTCTTGTTTCCTCTTTAATGGTCTTGAACTTCTTCATAAAGTAGATTTTTAGGTCTGTCTCTTCTTCTTCCTCTGTGTTATGCTTTTCAGATCTTGCCTGTGTGGAGTCCCTAGGTTCTGGTGGTGTCATATTGGGCTTTCTGTTGTTGAGTGTTTCTTATTTTGTCTTCTTCCCATCTCTTCTTCCAGTAGGTGCAGGTCTCTCTATCTCCTCTTGTCACCTGGTTGTGTGTATGGGCCAAGACTTCAATGTCTGCAGCTCTGGATGCTATTGCTTCCCATAGTAGTCTCCTCACTCATCAGGGGTCTGAGTGGTCGAAGGGGAAGGACGAATGAGGTGTTTCCAGATTCAGCAGGATCCTCCCAGTCTGGGCAGGTCCACTCTATAGCAAGCACAGTCACAGAGGGACCCAGAGGTGATGACAAGGTTTGGGCAGGAGTCAGGCAAGGGCACAGGGTACACTCGCCTCAGGAGTGGTTGGCCTATGAAGGGGGGAGGAAGGGTGAGATGTTTCTGGACTCAAGCAGGTCCTCACTTTCTTGGCAGGTATACTCCATGGCAGGCACAGGCACAGGCACAGAGATATGGGGGAGATGTTGATGGGGGAGATGGACAGGAGTTGGGTAAGATCAGAGGGTACACTCACCACAGGAGAGGTTGGGCCAGGCCTCACTCTCATTATTACTTGCTTTTAGTTCCATGTGTAAGGTTGTACCTCATTAGATTTTCTATTGTTTCAAATGATTTTTACACCTTTGGACTTTTGACTCTTTTTAGGGGAGGGCCATATGTAGCTCCCTTTTAAATCACACATAGAGGCTTATTCTTTCTTAAGAATGGCCAGACTTAGCTTGGTTTGTTTCTAGCCACCTTTTCTTAAATTAATCTTTCTACCTTTTCCTTCAGGGATTGTATCTTTACTCTTCTCTATATCTTATTTCCTTCTAACTCCCTGACTGTCTGTGTGAATGTGTGCCTGACACCTGATGTTCGCCAGTCCTTCCTCTCTTGCGGTCAGTCCTCTTCTCCTTTCTTCTTCTCTTTATTCTCTAAGCTGGCAATCGCTACCCATCCTGCTCCTGATTCACTATTGACATTCATCTCTTTATTAGACCATCAAGTATTTTAGACAGGCACAGTAAAACAACTTCACAGATTAAAAAATACAGGATGAATAAAATTCACCCATCTTAAAATAATATTCTAACACAGGTTTCTCTTATATGATAACATATCTATTACGGATGCCATTGTTCAGCACATATTTAGGCTCTCACTTGATGAAACATGAGGTGTGAAGATTCTGAAATCACTAGAAGGTAGTATCTTATGTCAGTCTCCCAGATCCTCTGTCTCTTATACACCTGCCACTATCATCCCTGAGCCTTTCAGGAATTGTAGTGTAGATGAGCTGAGGTGTCCATTAGTAGTCCATTCCACATCTATGCATTTTGTCTAGATTTCCTTTAAGGAAATAATCTCTGCTGCAAAGACCAATGTTCTGCATGAAGTGTGGTGACTAAAAAATATGTGGGTACAGGGACAGGTATTTAGAATGTTGGTCATTCATAACTGTGGTTCAGAGGAATCATACCTAGTAAATTGTGATTGCTTCCCACCTTTGGAAGCTTCCATAATGACTTCAGGTACCATGGAAGCTATTCCTCATATAGAGAACTTCAAATTTGATAAAGTTCAGGAGCATCTGCATTGTGCCTCAGAATGAATTACATAGGCTTATAATACAATAACACACAGGCAAACACACACACACACACACACACACACACACACACACACACACACACACACACAATGGTGGAACAGAGTGGTTTCGACTCACATTTGGAAAACCCACAACATATCACATAATGTTTCTAACTTATAATTGAGCAAGCAAGTGGAATCATTGTATAGAGATAAGAATGAGGCAGGTTTATTTTATACACTGAATATTGATCTAGTTAAAAGATGTGTTTGAAAGGAGGCAGAATTAAGGCAGTAGATACATGGTGTTAAAATTTATGGTTCATAAGGGAGAGCACATCAACCCCAGATGCTGTCTGGGAAGCCAGTACAAGACTGATCCAGACCCCTGAACATGGATGTCAATAAGGAGGCCTGCACTCCAGGGAGCCTCTGGTAATGGATTAGTATTTTTCCCTGGTGTAAGAAGGGACTTTGAGAGCCCATCCCATGTGAAGGGATACACTCTGTCCCTGGACACATGGGGAAGGGCCCAGGCCCTACACAGAAAGATTTGTTGGACTTTGCAGTTCCCCCATTGAGGGCCCTAACCTGCCTGGGGAGTGGGTGGGTGGATGGGGTGGGGAGTAGGTTGGGGGTGAGGAAGGAGGGATGAGGGTGAGGGGAGGGAGAAGGGACTTACATGTGAAACAAGCTTGTTCCCTAACTAGAAATAATAAAAAAATATGGTTCATGATTTCTGCATATAGAGTCAACATTTGCACATGTAGTACTTGAGAAAATTCATCATCCCTATGGTATTCACCATGAAGTTTTGCCACCCCAAAGGGGATGATGTAATATCTTGCTCATTTCACTGTTATATATTCTCTTGGATTATCTCTTGCTCCTATGTATCAGTCCATTAGAGAAGTCACCATTAGAATCACACTCAATGAAGAGGTTATTATAACTTAGAAAGTTAAAATAAGGATGCAAAAATCACATATTAATCACAGAAAAAAAATCCTATGTCTCCAATGCATCAGATTTGATTTTATAGGAATAAGGTTGAATTTTGTATCATTATATGTTGCAAGTTTGCTGAAATTTTATATTAGACCTGAGCATATTTTTTGTTACTGACTGCCTTTCTCTACACACAGTTATGTCGTTCTCAAAAGGTATAGATTACATTCTCTGCTTTAAGCATCAGATATCTTAAAAATGCAGAACTACCTTGAAAAATGAATGCCAGTTAGGATAATATTCAATGGACATGCACAGGTTATCCTTGTTGAATTTGCTAATTATGACATTCTGGAGATACAGAGATTAATTTTTCACAGTTTTAATTTTGTTATTAATATCTCAGCTCTTATCTTCACAAACTGTAGTGATATATATTCTGTAAATATTTGTCTCTGTGACTTGTAGTTTTTTGTACTCTTATTTTAATATATTAGTAGACATTTAAGTTATTGTATGTTAAAATTATGTGTATTTTTTCTCAAGTATTTGTTAAGTACGAGGGAGTGTGTTTAAGTTGCTATGGTTTTGGTTTTATAAAATAGGGTATTTTGTGTGTATCTGTGGCTGTGCTTTTACCCCTTGTAGGAAAATGTCACTCTGTAGACTATTTTCTGATCAAACACTTTGAGATCCACTTCTTTCAATATTTATCTTTCAGTAAGCAAATTTTCCAAGGAGATTTCCAAGAATTGTACCTCAACAAAAACCGTAAGAGTTTTTAAAGGCATACTAATTAGGTGTGTCAACAACTTTTCTGTACCCTGGCCATAATAAAATCTGTATTTATGACCTGGTGGATGGTCCCTAAATATAGCAGCACATGGTAAAGTTTTATGAAAATAGACACATAATGACTATAAGTTCAATGTGACATTCTTCTAATATCTAAAATTGAGGAAATGTTGATGAAAGAAAACTGGTAAAATAAGAAGAAATCATGAGCTTCTCTATGTAGAGTAGTCCTACACTCAAAAGTAGAATACACATTAATGCACCATATTTTTAAGGTGGCCTCATATTCAAGAGAATTGTATTTGAAACTTTCTGTACTGTCTCTAAAATAGCATTAAACTATTATTGTAGTAGATGTATGTCATTTAGTGGAATCTGTATCCACAAGTACAACATGAATGCTAAATAAATATGCTGAAAGAAACAAAACAGTATAGCCTTCATAATTATACATCTTTTGTAATGCAGGTACACTTGCTGAGGACAACACTAATCCTGCAGTATTCTTTCCCTTATTCAATGTCTTTCTCATCCACAACATATTTCAACGGATATAAATATAAGATATTAATGATAAGAAATTCCAATATTTAAAGATTTGATTAAATAAAATTTAGACTATTTTCATGTAAAGTGGAATATCCTGCTTATTGAGAATACAGACAGACAATGTTAGTGTAGCTAGTATGGACACAAGAGAATGGGCATTCTGCACATTACCTTCATAAATACAGAATCGCACAACTTGGAGGACATGTCTTTCTGTTGAAACTCATTGGGTGGACTCCATTCACTGTATATATACTCCTCTCAATGACATTATGATTTTTGTTGTTCCCTTGGTCATCCCCAAAACCGTCACATTTGGTTTGATAATGCTGTATCACCGGCATCTTTCTCCTAAGTACATTTGTATCTTGAATAGAAAAACTAGGTTATACGTTGTTAAATGTAGAATAAGAGAATGAAGACCTAGACCAACTTTCTTACTTGTATCATAACAGTAGTGGATATTATTTGCTCCAATTTTGTGCATTTGCAATTCAAAAGAGTTGTCTAGATTGCAAGCTTTGACTGATAAATACTTTCAAATTCAGAAATAGTACAATTCAATATTTTTATGGCAATTTCATTTTTGGCAAATAGCATCCATTTGATTAATTCCTCAGTATTTCTTCATTGCTACTTGTACCTTACATATATCATGTTTCCTATAACAAATATTTTTGCTTCTTCAGATGCTGCTTTGCAAACACACACTTAGTCACCTATATGACTGAATAAAAGACACATACAGACAAAAAGAAAAACAGATATTGGGTACAAATCTTCTCTTAAATAATGTGCAAAAAATGAAGTTTTGATTGTATAAAGCATAACATGAAAACTTGATAGTAAGCAATGTATTACTGCCCAAAAATTAGTATTCTACTCATGAGACAGGATTTTTTTTTAAGTTTTAAGACATTTACACATAAAATGATAATTATACTGGTTCATTGAATGCAGAACATAGGGAATCACCTCCAGGTATATATTAGCAGTAGTCTGATTAGACTAAGGTTCCAGTAACACATGTATGAAAACCAAAAAAGCAAGACTTGAATTTAAATAGATTCATGCCTGAATTAATATGTATATAAGGAAATGTTGAAAATGGATGTAAATTTTGTATGTGTGCTTCATGGAAATGTATTGTTTTATCATGATGTTGCTGTAAGAAACTCCAGGGTGGTTGGTTATATTACTTCAGCAGACTAAATCATCTGAGCCCGTGTTTCTTTTGTTGTTGGTGGTATTTTTTATTGTGTGTGTGTGTGTGTTTGTGTGTGTGTGTGTCTTGAATTGAGGGGCTTGAATTTACCAGAAATTCAAAGGAGTGATGATACCAGTAATCCTTTAATAGTACCACATAATAGAAACAGAAGGGTCATTGCCAAACCCCTTACCAGGCTACAAGTAACATTATACACAAACCACTGATAGACAATATTAAGATTGAGAATTAGAGATCAATCTCCTTTAGGAATATTGATACAAAATGCTAGATAAAATACTGGTATGCTGAATCCAACAACACATCAGAAAAATGATGCAGCAATATCAGGTAGACTCCATGCCAGAGATACAGGGATTTTTCAAACTAAGAAAATAACTCAGTGTAATACACCTTATAAATAAACTGGAAAAAAACATATCATCTCATTAATGCTGAAAATGCCTATGACAAAATTCAATACTATTTCATGATGAAGGTCTTGCTTGGAAAGTTCAGGGATAAAAGGAACACACCTAAACATAATAGAGGCAATATACAGAAAGCCAACAAAAAATATCAATCTAAATATTCAGCCAGAACCTGAAATAATAGCCAGAACCTGAAAGTAACCTAGTTGTCCCTCAACTGGAGAATGGATAGAGAAAATGGATTACATTTACACAATGGAGTACTACTACACAGAAAAAGATGATGGAAATTTGCAGGCAATTGGATGGAACTAGAACAAAACATCCTGAATGAGGTAACCCAGCCTACAATCCACACTGCCAGAGAAGCTAGGAAACAAGGAGGAGTCTAAGTGAGACACACATGGTCCCCCAGAGAACGGGAAAGGAACATGATCTCCTGAGCAAATCAGGAGCATAGGGGGAAGTGTGAGGGAGCAAGGAGAATGAGAAGGGGAGAAAGGGATGAGGAGGACATGATAGAGCAGGATTGTTGCATTGGGGGAAGAATAGAGGAGAGCAAGATAAGAGATACCATAATCTCATTATAGATTAGAGAGAAATCAGGTACTAGGGAAATGTCTGGAGATCTACAAAAAATGTCACCAACTAACAATCAAAACAAGAGAGGATATCTTTGGGTAACTCTAACCAAACAAGTGAAGGGCCTATATGACAAGAACATTAAGTCATTAAAGACAAAAATTAAATTAGATATCAGAAAATGGAAAGATCTCCCATGTTCTTGGAAAGGTATGTTCAACTTAGACAATATGGAAATCTTACCAAAAGCAATCTACAGGTCCAATGCAATCCCCATCAAAATCCCAGCACAATTATTCACAGACCTTGAAAGAAGAATACTGAATATTACATGGAAAAACCAAAAACACAAGATAGCCAAAACAACCATGTATAATAAAGAAACTCCCAGAGGCATCATCCCTGACTTCATGATCCACTCCAGGGCTATAGTCCTAAAATCAGCTAGGTATAGGCACAAAATAAACAGGTAGATAAATGCAATCAAATCTTAGAACCTGATTTTTCCCACACACCTATGAACACATGATTTTTGACAAGGAGCTAAAATTATACAATGGAAAAAAGAAAGCATTGTTAACAAATAGTTCTGTCATGAGTAGATGTTTACATGTAGAAGGCTTTACTTAGAACTACAACTATTGCCATGCACAAAACATAAATCCAAATGATTCAAAGATGTCAATATAAATTAAGCTACAAAGAAACACTTAGGGAAAGTAGGAGGTACCCTTGAACAAATTGGCACATGACACCAGGTCCTTCACATAGCAATAGCATCACAGACACTGGGAAGAAAAATTAATAAATGGGAATTCCTGAAACCCAGAAGATTCTGTAAGGCAAGGGACACAGTCAAAAGGACAAACGGCAGCTTCCAGAATAGGAAAATTTCTTCACCAACACCACATCTGACAGAGGACGGCTCTTCAAACTATACAAAGAACTCAAAAGACTTGTTGCCAAAACACATAATAACCCAAATTATAAAAAATGGGGTATAAATCTAAACAAAGAATTCTCAACAGAGGAATCCTCATGACTACAAGGAACTTAAGGAATTGGTCAACAGACTTACCCATCAAGTCAATGCAAATCAAAACATCTCTGAGATACCATATCACAACTGTCAGAATGGCTAAAATCAAGATATGGTTGATAACAATATGCTATATTTTAGAAATTGTGAGATAGTATATTTTAAGTGTTCTCAAAACAAAATGATGAATGTGTGTGATATAACATGTTAATTTGTTTAATTTAGCCAGGCCATTGTGAACATACTGTATAGTGCATCATAATTGTGCATGACTTTATTTATGAGCTAAATAATGAATGAAAAAAAACACCAACAACAGCTTATGTTGGAGAGGATGTTGAGAAAAGGAAACACTCCTCTATTGCTAGTGGGAATGCAAACTTGTATAGACACTTTAGATATAGGTATGGCAGTTACTCTAGAAATGTGAATTAATCTACCTCAAGACCCAATGATTCCACTCTTAGGGATATACCCAAATGATTCACAGTCATAGCACAAGAACAAATGTTCAGCTGAGTTAATGGCAACATTGTTTGTAATAGCCACAAGCTGAAGGCAACCTAGATGCCCCTCACCTGAAGAGGGGATAAAGAAAATATGTTGCAGAAAGGGGAAAACTAAACTCAAAGGCTTCACTTCTATTAATTTAGTACTAAAGGGACCAGAGCCTCACTCAGCCCCTGCTTTATCACCATGACAGGCTACAAGAAATCTCCAGATCTTCTGGCCTCCCAGAGTCTAGGGCCAAAACTGAACCCAAAGAAACTCCAGACTCCCTCTGGAGGCTGTTGTGTCATCTTGCTGTATGGAATCCCTCATGCAGAAGGAACAGCCTGAATCATTTGCATCAGTAGTCTGCCTCCCTGGTCTCTTTTGGGAATCCTTATGACTGGGGCACAAATTTGGGGGCTCATCCTAGGTTCCCCAGAGACCCTCTGTACCCAAGACTCTGGTAGAGTTTAATCAACCAGCTGGGTAAGTTAGATTGTTTTCTGTTAATTTCCCTCATTCTTGTGGTGACCTGGGCCCATCTGAGTTCATCCCTTCGGGATACCTGGATCCTATGTGTTTATCTGAAAGTTATAAGGATGATGAGCCCTTGGTGGTCCTTTGTCTATGCCATATGGTTTTTGGCCTGATAAAGTGTGGCCCAGACTGACCTGCTGAATTCCACAGAACTCTGGTTCTCTGACTTGGAACTCTGATAATCTGTCTTGGGCCCCTTTGTTTTGTATATGTGCTGTGTTTGTTTGTCTTGTTTTTTTTTTTTTTTTTTTTTTTTTTGTCTTGTCTTGACAGTACTGACAATATGGACCTGACTTGGATAAAACCTAGCATGGGAGAGACACCTTACTCCTCTCTAGATCTCTGCCTGACACATCAAAAAGACATGAAACAGAGAATCTGAAATTGTACCTAAAAATGTAAGAATTTTTTTTTTGTTTCAGAAACATGGTCAGTCAATGACAATCTATGCTCACCAGTACTGCTCTTCTTCCTCTCCTTTCTAATTATGCCAGTCTACATATTTTGGAAAGCTTTAAATGTCAAAAATACATTATATTTAAAATATTATGCTTTTACTTCCACAGAAACAATTATATAAGTTAATGGTCATTCATGATGGTTGAACACAGTGGCTCCCATGGGAGCTGGATCACCCCAGCTGCTGGCAGCGGGTCAGTGCTCCCCTGCTGGATCATGGTGCCTGGATGCAGTCTCTCTGCACTGCAACTCACCTTGGAGAGCAGGCAGCCTAATCAAGCAGAATGGTGAAACAACATGTTTTGATGGGTTAATATGATGTTGCCATCTATATGTCCTTGGTAATAAAATGTCTGTTCATGGCTTTTGCCCATTTTCTACTTGAATCTTTTGTTCATGTCACTGTTAAGTTTTATATAGGTTCCCTATCAGACATGTGGTTGCTTAACTTTTTCACATAGCTTGTACCCAGGAAAAATAAGTACATTTTACCAGCCCTTCATGTATGGCCAATCATTGACAAAAGAGATATGTGGCTGGGAGTACACCTCAGTGTGTAAAGCAAGAGACTCCTAATGCTAACTTGTGCCTTGCCCACTTTTAGGGAAAAATGGAATCTACTCTGTTAATTAGAGTTTTCTGTTCTAAAAATGTTATGTAAACTTTGTAATTTAAGACTCACCCAGGTAATAATAGATTTAAGGATATAAAAGATATTTTATCTTTGTTCTAAGTTACCTCCTTTCCTCAGCCTAGACAGAGAGACAATCTAGTCAGCTTCTGCCAATGAACTCTAATGCCAGACATAAATCATTTACCATTTTGCCATTTATTTTGTTCACTGGCAGTTTTCTTCTTTCACTAGCTCTGTTCCCCATGGATTGTTTGTGGAGTGCTGTGTGGTAGGGCACATGTTTCACAAAAAATCCTGCCTGTTCCAACCACAGCGGATATACATTCTTGTTACTAACAGTTTTAAGTTACTGTGTCTTTAAATGTCCTATCTGTTTGCTAAGCTAAAACCAGTTACAGTCAGGCTGTGGGCTCTGAATAAAACACCCCTCCACAGACTCTAAGTTTAAATCCATTTCTCCAGACAGATCCTATAGTAATGTCATTGTATCTGTCCAGATTTAACTAGAGAACACTCTTGATGCTTTCAGAAATCTACAGAATATTTAAAATGTTGACTAAAACACTTATAAGACAGAAAATCCCAGATCTTGACAGTGACCCAAAGCGTCAAAAGAAGATTACCGGACACTTCAATTTCTGCACAACTCTGACAAGGGACCAAGATGCCCCAATGCATACCTGCTGCCAGGAGCTATCCCAGACTGAGGACAATTGACAGGACATCGGAGAATTGGTTGTACCACTTTTGCCTAGACAAAATAAGGTCAATCTTTCCATGTCTCTCTTCCACAGAGAGAAAAAACTCTCACCTTATAGGCCTGGCAAAGATTGATGCTGTTCTTTGCTAGTTCTGCCTCCTAATGGAGACTTGGGTATGGCTAACTGTATATGGACTGAACCCTGTCACTTTTAATAGACTCAAAAGCTGTATAAAATTTTATGCTTCTCGGATATTTGATAGTATTAAAGGCTAAACTGTACCCAGCTTGACAGCTCATTTAATAAAGTTCTGATAAGCTGATAAAGCAGTGACTACCTACTGGCCAATCACAAGCTCAAGGTTAAATTTATTTTGGTTGTCATCTAAATATAAACATAAAGGGCTTTTCATCAGGCCAAAGGTACCTCTGTACAGTCTATAACTGACTCTATCGACAGAAGAAAAAGTGTACAAGCTTCTAACTCAAACCTGTAGTTTTTGCTAGGACTCAAAGGTATAAATCTTTCCTGCTGTTTTAACGATACCTGATATCTTCTTTTTTTTATAATGTGGATTTCAGTACAGATTGATAATTCTAATACTATATCTAAAATTGTTACGTCCTTTTAAAAATAAAGTTCGCATAGGATTCGGAGTATCAAAAGTCATAAAACTTAAATCCACTTCTCACAGTCAAAAGGACTCCAGATAAGTACAGCTTTTGTTATCCCACCTGTCTCTTCCTGATAATGGGATTTTCTTTTCTCCCCAGTCTAGGGACTCCTGCCCTTCCTGATCACTTAAACTATTGTCCAAAATCTTCTGATTATGTATGTAAGTTTTAACTTCTGTTCCCAAATTAAGCATGTCGCAAACAGGTGTCTGCTCCTGGCAGACACATCTAAGTATCATTTGCTGACTACAGC
This sequence comes from Cricetulus griseus, assembly GCF_003668045.3. Taxonomy (NCBI): domain Eukaryota; kingdom Metazoa; phylum Chordata; class Mammalia; order Rodentia; family Cricetidae; genus Cricetulus; species Cricetulus griseus. The sequence continues at coordinate 136,727,537 of NC_048596.1, forward strand.
CTGCTCCTAAAAACTAAAAGTCCTAGACTTACTGTTGATGTTTACCAGTCCAGTCATGTGAACACCCCCAGCTTCTTCAAAAGAGTCTACCAACCAGATGCTTCTGATAAATACTCCATTGCCTAAATTCGCTTGACTAGCCTGTCAGCCTGCTTGGGCCCCTGACTATGACAACAAATGTCAGCAGGAAGTAGTACAAAAAAAGAATACATCCTCCATATTCCCTGGTTGAGATGCTATGTCAATAAAATAAAAACTCTCTTACATAGGAGGTAAGATGACAATAAAAATTGTCTATTAGTAAACCAGAATTGGGTAACTTATAAAAAGAAGAGGGAAGGAAACGGTAAAACTAAACTCAAAGGCATCACTTCTAATAATTTTGAAATAAAGGGACTAAACTCACCCTCTGCTTTAGCAGCCATAACAGGCTACAAAAATATATGTAGGTCTCCTACAAAAGGAAACTCCAGATCCTATGGCCTCCCAGAGTCAAGGGGCATAACTAAACATAAATAAACTCCATCATACCCTCTCTGGCGGCTGCTGTGTTGGCTTACTAGATGGGGTCCCTTCCTCGAAGGAACAATTTCATAAACCTCATGCATTTGCATCAGTGGTATGTCTCTCTGGTCCCTTTCAGGATCCTTGTGACTTAGGGACAACAGTACATATACACAATGGAGTACTACTCAGTGGTTTTAAAATAATAATAAAAAAAACATGAAATCTTGAAATTTTCAGGCCAACAGATGGAACTAGAAGAAACCATGCTGAGTGAGGTAATCCACACACAGAAAGAAAAGCATGGTTTGTACTCACTCATAAGAGAATTTTAGACGTAGAGCAAAGGATTACCAAACAACAATCCACAAACCCAGAGTAGCTAGGAAACAAAGAGGACCCTAAGAGATACATTCATGGACCCTCACAAGAAATGGAAAGGGACAAGATCTCTGGAGTAAATTGGGGGAACAGGGAAAGGGGGAGGGAAGGAAAAGAGGTGGAGGAAAGGGGAAGGGGGATGAGAACATAAAGGATGAGAAAGATCCAGTTGGTATAAGAACAGAGAAGGAAGTAATACTTTAATAAAGGGAGCAATTGTCAGCTTAATGAGAAATCTGGCACTTGGGAAATCTCCAGGGGTCAACAATGATGTCCCTAACTAAGAATCTAAGTAATGGTGGATAGGATAGCTTAAATGCCCTACCCAATAATGAGTTTAATGTCTACATTAAACACCATAAAAGTGCCTGCATCCAGTAGCTGATGGAAGGAGAAGCAGAGATTCAAAAGTTAGTACTGAGCCTTTCTCCTGTAATCCAATTGTAGACAGGGAGGAGTGATGAGCCTACATGTCAAGACCATGCTGGGGAAACACACAGCAACAGCTGCCTTGAGCAAGTGTGAACTCCTGAACCTCAGTGTGACAGCTGGGAAACTAACATAAAACAGAACTAGGCCCCTGGAAAGTCAGTGTCAGCTGGGGGTTCTAGGCAGATTATGGGACCTCTTGCAGAGGAACCTGTTCTTATGGCTAGTGCATGAATTGGCTTTTTGGAAAACACTCCCTGTGGAGGGATACTCTATTCATCCTAGATGGGTGGTTTCATCCTTCCCAAAAGGATGACAGACTTTGGTGATTCCCCATGCCAGGCTTCACCCTCCCTGAGGAGTGGATGGGGGAGGACATGGATGGGGGGATGGAGGGTAGAGTGGGAGGATGGCACTGAGAGGGCACTGGGAATGTTATGTAAAATAAAATTGCTTTTAATTTAAAAAAAATTAAAAATCCCTACTAACTTCTTTAGAGTGTTAAAAATAGTTAAGCCTCACAAATGATCAAATTGTGGAATGTCATCAGAACTTTGCTTACATTATAATATATTTCATTTATAAATGAAATATAATTTCATTTATATATAATTTATAAATGAAATATAATTCATTTATAAAGACAATATTTAGACTTATGTATATAAATTTCTTGTTAGCCATGAAGCAAATACCTAAAACACACAAATTTGTTACAAACACTGTTTACCTTGCTGAGAGGATTAATACAAAAGAAGACAAACTAACAAAACAGGATTCCATGAAAAATTTGCACCACTACTTATTTAAGGATATTTGCTTAAATAAATAAAAATAAATAAATAATCTGAATCCTGTTGAAACATGACAGTTAGTGCTATTTTACCTTACATATATAATGTTTAATATAAAGAATATGGTTGATTCTTCAGATGCTGATTTCGAAAAAACACATTTAGTCACCTATATGGCTGAATGAAAGGCACATAAAGACAAAAAGGAAAAAAAAAGACACTGGGAACGAATCATCCCTTAAATAATGTGCAAAAATGAAATTTTGATTGCATAAAACATAACATGATAAACTGATGGTATGTGATGTATTACTGCCCACCAAACAGTATTCTACTCATGAAACTGTTTTTTGTTTTGTTTTGTTTTAAGACATTTACATTTAAAAGGACAATTATAATAGTCCATTGAATGCAGAACATAGGGAAACACCTCCAGGTATATATTACTAGTAGCCTGATTAGACTGAGGTATACAGTAACACATGTATGTAAACCAAAAAGGCAAGACTTGAATTTAAATAGATTTGTGCTTGAATTAATATTTACATAAAGAAATGGTGAAAATGGATGGAAATATATTATTCCTCTATCAGCATGTTGCTTTAAGAGACTCAGGGCCGGTTGGTTACATTGATTCAGTAAACTAAATCATCTGAGCAGGTGTTTCTTTTGTTGTTGGTGGTGGTCATTTTAGGGTGTGTGTGTGTGTGTGTGTGTGTGTGTGTACATATTTTGATATAATAGATATAGTAGTATGATCCAGTTAGTTGGATCATTATTAATCCTTACTTAAAGAAACTGACACAGGAAAATTGAAATCATTGTGTCCAAGAATGTCTTATCCTGCACAGCCACAATGAGGAAGATACAGAAAGAAATGGGGTCTTTCTCCTAAGTAACCAGGATGAGTTCCCCAAAATCCAGACACTGGTTTATATATCTTGCTGGTACTGGGTGGATTACTCTGTGGTCAATAAGAGCCAGAGGACTAGAGATAATGGAATATGTTGTGGTTTCTCTTTTCACTTTCCCCTCTTTTACTGCAACATACCGGGAAGAGGAGGAAATAAATGAGACAGCACCTACAATCATTCAGAATGCTTTCCTCAGGAATCATTGAGTCTTGAATTGAGTGGGATGGATTTTACCAGAAATTCAAATATGGGCTGATAACAGTAATCCTTTAATTTTCCACTCAACAAAAACTGAAGGATCATTGCCAAACTCCTTATGAGGCCACAAGTAACTTGATACACAAACCATTGATAGACAATATTAAGAATGAGAATTGCAGACCAATCTCATTCAGGAATATTGATGCCAAAGTGCTAGATAAATACTGGTATCTGAATCCAAAAACATATCAGAAAAAATAATGCACCACATTCATGGAGACACCAATTCCAGAGGTGCTGGGATGTTTCAAACTATGAAAATCTGTCAGCGTAATACACATAATAAATAAATTGAAAAAAAAACGGATCATCTGATTAATGCTGAAAAGGCCTTTGACAAAATCCAACACCATTTCCATGACGAAGGTCTTGGAAATATCAGGGAAAAAAGGAATATACCTAAACATAATAGAGGTAATATACTGAAAGCCAACAAACAATATCAAACTAAAGATCCAGAAAATCCACTCTTAGTCATATACCCCAAAGAAGCACATTCATACAGCAAGGACAACTGTTCAATGATGTTCAAAGCAACATTATTTGTAATAGACAGAAGCAGGAAGCAGCCAAGATGCCCCTCAACTGAAGAATGGATAGAGATACTGTGTTACATTCACACAATGGAGTACTACTAAGCAGAAAAAAAGCAATGGAATCTTGAAATTAGCAAGCAAATGGATGGAACTAGAAGAAACCATTCTGAGTGAAGTAACCCAGTCAAAAACGACAAACATGGTATATACTCACTTGCATATGGATTTCAGACATAGACCAATGCATTTTCAGCCTACAATCCACACCTAAATAGAAGTAAGAAACACAGAGGACTCTAAGAGAAACATACATGGTCGCCAGGAGAAGAGGGAAGGGACATGGTCTCCTGAGAAAATTGGGAGCAAAGGGGGAAAGGTAAGAGAGCTAGGAGAATGAGAAGGGCAGAAGGGGGGTTGAGGAGGACATGAGTGAGCAGGAATGTTGAGTTTGGAGAAGAATACAGGAGAGAAAGTTTAGAGAGACCAAAGTAGAGGGAGCCTTTATAAGTTTAAAGAGAATTCAGGCACTTGCGAAATGTCTATAGATCTACAAAGATGTCACCAATGAACTTTCTAGGCAAGAGAGAAGAGGCTACTTTAATGCCTTTCCTTGATAATGAGATTGAAGACTATCTTATATGAAATCATATACCCTTCATCCAGCAGCTTGTGGAAGTAGAAGCAGACACCCACAGCTAAACACTGAACTAAACAGGAATCCAGTTCCTGAGATGGATGAGTGATGAGTACAGGGGTAATGACCAGGGTGTTGAAACCCACAAAAACAGCTGCCTTGTACAAGGGGAGCAATTGGTCTCCAGACACATAGATGGTAAACTTGCATGGGACTGTTCCATGCCCCATGTATGTGGGTGTCAGTGAGACCTCAGAAATCAATGGGGCCTCTTGTAATAGTTCACTACTTATCCCTAACATAGGAATGGACTTTGGGTTCCCATTCCAAATAGAGTGATACTCCGTGAGCATAAGCACACTGAAGTGGGCCCTGGCCCTATCCCAAGGGATATGGCAGACTCTGAAGACCACCTACAGAAGGCCTTACCCTCCCTGGCTAGCAGAAAGTGTACAGGATAGGTAGAGTGCTAGATGGGGAGGTAGAGGAAAAGAGGGAGAGACGGAACTGGGATTGACTTGTAAAACAATCCTGTTTCTAATTAAATAAAAAATGGAAAAAATAAGGAACATATATAAACATAATAAAGGCAGCATACAGTGAGCAACAACCAAAATAAAACTAAATGGAGACACACTCAGTATGATACCTCTAAAATCAGGAACAAGTAAAGGCTTACCACTCTCCCCATATCTCTTCAATATTGTACTTGAATTTCTAGCTAGAGGAATAAGACAACAAATGAAGATCCATCCAAAGATGGAAAGGGAGAAGTAAAACTTTCATTATTTGCACATTATATGAAAGTTTACAGAAGTCCTACAGCTGATAAACATCATCAGTAAAGTGTCAGATTACAGGGATAACTCAAAAATCAGTAATCCTCCTAGATATAGATGATAAACAGACTGAGAAAGAAATCAGAGAAACATCACTCTTTATAAAAGCTACAAAGAACAGAAAATATTTTTGGGTAACTCTAACCAAACAATTGACAGACCTATATGACAAGAACATTAAGTCATTAAAGAAAGAAATTAAAGAAGATATTAGAAAATGGAACGTTCTCCCATGTATATCTTACAAAAAGCAATCTACAGGTTCAATGCAATCTTCATCAAAATCCCAATACACTTCTTCACAGACTTTGAAAGAACAATACTCAACATTATATGAAAAAACAAAAAACACAGGATATGCAAAAAATGAACAATAAAGGTACTTCCAGAGGCATCATCTTCCCTGACTTCATGGTCCACTACAGATCTATAGTCCTAAAAACAGCTAGGTATAGCCAAAAAAATAAACAGGTGGACAAATGGAATCAAATCTTAGAACCTGATATTTATGCACACACTCATGAACACCTGATATTTGATAAGGAGTTACAATTATATTATGGAAAAAAGAAAGCATTGTTAACAAATAGTAATGTCATGAGTGGATGCTGACATGGGAAAGATTGTATTAATATCCATATCTATTGTCATGCACTAAACTTAAGTCCAAATGATTCAAAGATGTCATCATAAATTAAGCTAAAAAGAAACACTTAGAAAAGTAAGAGTACCATTGAATAAATTCGTACAGGAGACCACTTCCAGCATAGAGAAACAGCAACACAGTCACTGACTGGGATGAAACCTAACATGGGATGGACACCCTAATAAATGGGACCTCCTGAAACCAAGAAGTTTCTGTAACTCAAATGACACTGTCAACAACACAAAATGAATCCTACAGAATAGGAAAAGTTCTTCACCAACAACACATCTGACAAAGGACTTCTCTTCAAACTATACAAAGAACTCAAAAGACTTGCTGCCATAACACATAATAAACCAAATTAAAAGTGGGTTATATATCTAAACAAAGAATTCTCCACAAAGGAACCCAAAATAGCTGGAAGGAACTTACACAATTCGTCAACAGACTTAGTCATCAGGGAAATGCAAATCAAAACAACTCTGAGATGCCATATTACACCTGTCCGAATTGCTAAAATCAAAAAATGCCAACAACAGCTTATGTTAGTGAGGATGTTGAGAAAAGTGAACACATCTCCATTGCTGGTTGGAATACAAACATGTTTAGCCATTTTGGAAATAGGTATGGCAGTTACTCTTGAAAATGTGAATCAGTCTACTCAAGACCCAACAATTCCGCTAATAGGGATATACCCAAATGATTCACAGTTACAGCACAAGAACATTTGTTCAGCAAAGTCATGGCAGCATTTTTTGTAATAGCGACAACCTGAAAGTCATGTACATGCCCCTCAAATGAAGAGAGGATAAAGAAAATGTGGTACTGAAAGGGGAAAAGTAATCTCAAAGGCTTCACTTCTAATAATTTAGAAATAAAAGGACCAGATGCTCACCCAGCCCCTGCTTTATAACCATGACAGGCTACAGGAAAGACATGTAGGCCTCTGACACAAGAAAACTCCAGAACCTCTGGCCTCCAGGTGCATAGAATCAAGCTGAACACAAAGAAACTCCAGACCACCTCTGGAGGCTGTTGTGTCAGCTTGCTACATGTAGTCTCTCCTGTGGAAGCAACAATTTAATAATCCTCATTCATTTACAGTGGTGGTCTATCTCCCTGTTCTCTTTAGGGATCCATGTGACAGAGGACAACATTTGGGGGCTCATCACAGGATCCCCAGAGGCCCTCTGTACCCCAAACCTCCAGAGATTTTCATCAAACAACCAGGAAAGATAGATTGTATTCTGTTAATTTTCCATTTTCTTTGGCCATCATCTCTGACTCAGACTCCGTACAGGTCACAAGTACCTAGGCAGCACTCAATTACATAGACCTGGAGGAACCAGAAGATGTCCCTCTTCCTCATTAGGACTGGGGTCCATCTGGGTCCATCCAGTTGGTAGCCCTAAATCCCATCTCTTTTTCTGAAAGTTATGAGGATAATGAGCCATTGGTGGGCCTTTATTTATACGTATGGTTTTTGGCCCGATGGAATCTGGCCAAAAGAAACTCTCTGAATTCCTGGGAACTCAGGTACTCTGTCTTGGAACTCTGGTAATCTGACCCGGGACCCTATCTTTTGCTTAGTGCTGTGTTTGTTTGTCTTGTTTTGTCTTGACAGTACTGACAACATGGACCTGACTGGGATGAAACCTAACATGGGAAGGACACCCTCCTCCTTTCTAGTTATCTGCCTAACACATCTAAATGACATGAAACAGAGTATCTGGGATTGTGGCTAAAAATGTTAGATTAAAAAAAAAAAAAAAAAAAAAAAAAACATGGGCAGTCAATGGCTCTCTGTGCTCACCAGCGAGGTTCTTCTTCCTATCCTTCCTAATTATTCCAGGCTACATATTTTGGAAACCTTTAAAAGTCAAGCATACATTATTTTTTTAAAAAAAATATTCTTTTACTCCCACAGGAAAAAAATGATATAAGTTAATAGTTATTTATGATGGCTGCACACAGCAGGTCCCATGAGAGATGGACCACCCCACCGGCTGGCTGCAGGCCAGTGCTCCCCTGCTGGAACCTGGTGCCTGGATGCAGTCTTTCTCCACTGCACCTTGCCTTGGGCAAACTAGAAGCCAACTCAAGCTGAATGGTCAAGGTACAAGTTTTAATGAGATAATATGATGTTGCCATCTATATATCCTTGGTAATAAAATGTCTGATCATGGCTTTTGCCCATTTTCTACTGGGATCTTTTGTTCATGTCACTGTTAAGTTTTATATAGGTTCCTTATTAGACATGTAGTTGCTTAACTTTTTCACAAAATGTGAAAAATTAAGTGAAAATTAAGTACATTTTACCAGCCCTTTATGCAAGGCCAATCATTGACAAAACAGACCTATCTGGGATTGCATCTTAGACAGTAGAGAAAGAGACTCCTACTTCTAACTTTTCCCTTCCCCACTTTTAAGGATGAATGAAATCCACTCTCATTTTAGAGATTTATGTTCTATAAAGTTCTGTAAACTTTGTAACATAAGACTCACCCAGGTAATAATAGATTTAAGGATATAAAATATATTTTATTTTTGCTGTAAGTTACCTCCTTCCATCAGCCTAGACAGAGGGACAATCTGGTCAGCTTCTGCCAAAAAACTCTGCTGGCTGACATAATTCACTTACATTTTTCCATTTATTTTGTTCACTGACAGTTTTCTTTTTTCAATAGCTAGGTTCCACATAGGTTGGTTGCAGAATGTTGTGCCTTTCCAGCGCCTGGTAGGGAACACATTTCATTAAGAAATTCTGCCTGTTTCATCTACAGAGGATTTACATTCTTGTTACTAACAGCTTCAAATCACTCTGTCTCTTTAAATGTTCTGTCTGTTTGCTAAGTTAAAACCTGTTATAGTCAGGCTGGAGAGCTCTGAGTAAAACACCCCTCAACAGACTCTCAGTTTAAATCCAGTTCTCCAGACAGATCCTACAGTAATGTCATTGTATCTATCCAGATTTAACTAGAGAACACTCTTGATGCTTTCAGAGATCTACAGAATATTTAGAATGTTGACTACAAAAGTTATAAGACTGAGAATCCCAGATCCTGACACTGAGCCAAAGTCTCCAAAGAGATTACAGGACACCTCGATATCTACATAACACTGACCAGGGGGCAGGATACCCCAATGCACACCTGCTGCCAGGACCTGGCCCAGATTGTAGACAATTGGCAGGATATGGGAAGTTTGATTTTACCCCTTTTGCACAAACAAAATAAGGTCAGGCTTTTCCATGTCTCTCTTCCACAAAGAGGAAAAAAACTCTCACCTTATAGGCCTGGCAAAGATTGATGCTGTTCTTTGATAATGCCTGCTAATGATAATTTGGGAATGGCTAACTGTATATGGAATCGACTCTGTTGTTTTTTAATACATTCAACGCTGTATAAAATTTTATCCTCCTCAGGGCTCTGATAGATTTAATGGTTAAACTATAGATAGATTAATAGCTCATTTAATAAAGTTCTGATAAGCTGAGAAAGCAATGAGTACCGACTGTTCAGTCACATGCTCAAGATTAAATTTATTTTGGTTGTCATCTAAATATAAACATAATGGGCTTTTCATAAGGCCAAATGCACCTCTGTCCAATCTATACCCGACTCTCTAGACAGAAGAAAAATGTACAAGATTCTAACTCAAACCTGAAGTTTTTGCTAGGATTCAAATGTATAAATCTGTTCCTGCTTTTTTACAGATACATGGTATCTGCTCTTTCTATAATTTGGATTTCAGTACAGATTGATAATGCTAATAATGTATCTAAAACTCTTATGTCTTTTTATAGAGTAAACTTCATATCGGCTTCAGTGAATCAAAAGTCATAAAGCTGAGATCCACTTCTAACAGGTCAAAAAAAAATCAAGACAAGTATAACATTTGTCATCCCAAATGTCTGTTCCTGAGAATGGGATTTTTGCCCCTGGTCTTGGAACTCCTGCCATTCCTGATCACTAAAACTATGGGCCTAAAATTTCTGAGTAAGTATTTAAGTTTTATTTTCTATTCCCAATTTAAACATGTCTCAAACATGTTTCTGCTCCTGTCAAACACATCTAGGTATCAGTTGCTGACTACAGCCTGCTCCTACAGACCACAAGCTCTAGACTTACTGTGGATGTTAAGCAGTCCAGCCAATATGAACAGTCCCTGCTTCTTCAACAGAGTCTGCCAACCAGATACTTCTGATAAATATTCCATTGCCTAAATTCCCTCCTTGCTTTTGACTAGCATTTCAGCCTGCTTGGGTCCCTGACTATGACACCCCTATGTCAGCAGGAAGTAGCACATAAAAGAATATATTGACCCTTTTCCCTGGTTGAGATGCTTAGTCATTAAGAAAAAAAAAACCTCCCTTACATAGGAGACAGGATGACAATAAAAATTGTCTATTAGTAACCCAGGATTGGGTTACCTATAAGAACAGGAGGGAATGAAAGGGGAAAAACTAAACTCAAAGGCTTCACAACTAATAATTATGAAATAAAGGGACCAGAACCTTACTCAGCTCCTGCTTTAGGAGCCATTACAGGCTACAGAAAAGACACTTATTCCTCTGACACAATGAAACTCCAGATCCTCTGGCCTACAGGAGCCTACGGAAAAACTCAACACAAAGAATCTCCAGACCCCCTTGGAGGCTTATGTGTCAGCTTGCGAGATGGTGGGGAGAGTAGGAGCATGGGAGTCAGAAGAACTGGGAATGTTATATAAAATAAAATTGCTTTTAAATTTAAAAAAAATATTTAAAAACCCTACTAATATGTTTTAAGTTGTTAAAAAATTAAGCCTTATACATTAAATAACAGTCACCTCACTAATGATAAAATTGTTGAATGACATCAAAATTTTGCTTACAGTAGTAATAATTACAAATATAATTCAATTATAATGACATTATTTAGACTTCTTTATATACATTGTTTGTTAACCCTAAAGCAAATACCTAAAAAATACAAATTTTGTAACATAGATTTTTTTTTTTACCTTGCTAACAGGATTAACAAAAAAGAAGAGAGACTAACAAAACACGTTTCCATGAAAAACTTGTACCATTCCTTTACCATAAGTAAAGGAACTTGCTTAAATAAATAAATAAATAAATAAATAAATAAATAAATAAATAATCCCATTCCTATAGAAACATGACAGTTACACTGTAATGCAGGAATCGCTGTCTCTAGAGAACATAAGCAGAATGTGTCTGCTTGGGACCAAAGCGAAATAGCTCTGACTCAAGTTTCTGGCTGGAGGCAGCTCCTGAGGGTTGGTGCAGTTAGATCTCTGCTGCTGCCATCTAAATGCATGTCCCATTCTTACCTCAACCCTGTTATTTTCCCTGACTTCTGTAAAGCCTGCAGGACCTTTCACAATATATTTAACAGAAGCTCATTTCTTCAGGCCATAGGCAGCTAATCGTATCAATTGTATCAAGATCCAGAGACGGAAGAGATCACACCTTTAACAAATGTTGGTTTGACTTATAAGTACCTAGTTTTGCTTTAAATACTGGATTAGATTCCAGGAGACTGATGGCATGAACTCAAGTTAATTAGGTGACTGATGAAAGAAATGATTTCAAACAAAAGCAAGTTAAGCTTGAGGTAAAATTTGTAATACATACTCCAATGTACAGGCTAACCTTGTGACAGACTTTGGCATTTGGTATTCTCTCAGTCTTGGACACCATGCAGTCCATTGCCAAAATTTGCAATACTACATCCTGAGAGCTACTTCTGTCTTTTACTTTCTCCACAAAATGTATCATTGCCTAAAGACACATATTTTGCCATCATGTATGAAAGTGTTAACCACAGAAAGACCATGGTAAATATTCACCAAGTCAGTTTACATCATACAGCACATAGACATACACAAGCACACATATATACATATGTAAATGGTATACGACTTACATATGCAGTACTTATTTATCCCTTACTATGTGCATTAATATAATTTCACTGTAGAAAAGTACATAATTTGCACTGTGCACCTGGAGGCCAAGGAACACACACTGACTATGAGAAGTCTCATAAGCCCTATAATAACCAGCAAAGTTACTGAGCACACATATATCAGGCTTTCCATAATCCAAACAAACCTTCCTTGACCTCCTCACTACTTTTTTCCCTATTTTTTATCTCTAGGGAGGGATCCTTCCTTTGGTGTGTACATTTAAAATACAAACTGGTACATAATATGGCTACCCGACTTTTCCTTTATTGAACAAACATGGAGCCACACTCTCTTGTTAATTTCCTTCAGAGACAGTACAAAGCACACAGGGACATTGTTCTTATACTGCTTTAAGAAAAACCTATCAGACTTGTCAGACTTCAATCTCTCATTGTTCACTTTACTCACCCTGCCCAGCTGATTCTAATTTCCATTTTCTGCTCCTTGCCCCATTCTGTTCTTCCAGTGTATTCTTTATAGCCATAAGACAAATTCTCAAATTTCACTTATCCTTTCTTTTTAAATTTATTATTTTATTAAATACATTTTTGTCATATTACTCGACTCCCTTGATTTAACAAACCTCCTTATCCACTCAATTTTATTTCCCCTTTCCCTCTCTGAAAGAGTGAGAAGAGAGAACTCAAAGTTCTTGGCTTTGCATTTCCAACATGAGGAATGATGTTGAATGTTTAAAAAACCATTGATCTGGCCCTAGGGAGATTTCCAGACACCTACAAGGATGACAGCAACTGACGATCTGAACAACAGTGGAGAGGCTACTCTAAATGTCCGTCCCCTATATTGAGACTAATGACTACCTTATATGCCATCCTAGAACCTACATCCAGTGCCTGATGGAAGCAGAGGCAGACACCCACAACTAAACACTGAACTGAACTCTGGAACTCAGTTGCAGAGAGGAAGGAGTGAAGAGCAAAGAGGTCAAGACCAGGCTGGTGAAACCCACAGAAACAGCTGACCTGAACAAGCGGGAGCACATGGACACCAGACTCATGTGTGGGAGGCCAGCATGGTACTGATCCATACCCCTGAACATGGATGCCAATGAGGAGGCCTCAGCAAGCTATGGGGACCCTGGTAGTAGATCAGTATTTATCTCTGGTGTAAAAAAGAAATTTGGGAGCCCATTCCTCATGGAGGAATGCTCTTTCAGCCTGGAAACATTGGAGAGGGCCTGGGTCCTGTCTAGAATGACATGTCAGACTTTGGGGAACAACCATAGAGGGCCTTTCCCACCCTGGGAAGCAGAACAGGACATGGGGGGAGGAGGAGACGGAGAATGGGGTTGATATGTGAGGCAGGCTTCTTTCAAGTTTGCACAAATAATAAAATAATTTCTTTGGGAAAAAAACCCTACAAAACAAACAAACAAAAGCAACCTGCTGGAATCATCAGAATGTTGCTTAGTGGACTAAACATAACCCTACTCAGGAACAACGTTTGCATTATTAATTCATGGTTACCTGTGTGACAGAACTTGCAGAGAATTCATAGTCAAATATTCATAGGAGCTTCAATATCTACTACTCAATAAAATACTACTATTCAATTTTTAATAATACATTAATTTTAGTGTTACAAATATTTCTATGTGTCCTCTGAGTTGAATTCTCATACAACCAGTCTGCAACTTCAATTTGATATTTTTGCAGAGTTGTTTTTACTGGTCCTCTAAAATTTTCCATTCTACCCAAAAAATGATTGTTTCATATAATTCATACCCAACTATAGCTCTGCTCCATGCAAATTTTATTAGTTATATATAAGGGGCACATAAATAAGGAGATATTATGACAATTTGAAGCTAACATTGGCCTTCTTTTTTTAAAGGAATGCACAAAGATGATAAAAGAAATAAGAAGGAAAATAAAAATTTAAAATTGTACATTGATATTGGCAATATTGAATTATGATGTGATACCTACATTCAAATAACTAATCTTTCTCCTCTAAGGTTCAAGAAACTCATTAATTTTTATCACTATGGCTGTTCCTTTGTTCATTGTATTGACTTCCTAGTGATTATAAATGCACAAAGGACAGGCCCCAGAGGTTTATAGAACCAATCAGATCTTCTTTGTTTATTATACCACATTATTAGACAGAAAAACTGTATAACACTGTGTCAAAAATAAACATATATTAATTTGTATAATATGAACATAAAGGACTTTTCTCAACATTCCTCAAAAGTAACTAGGTCTACACACTCGATGTGTATTTTTTATGTAGTTTATACTCTATGAGGGAGATTGAATGATGCAATATCTATGAGATTGGATATAAATTATTAGGAGTTAGTTAAATGTTATGACCACAGTGCTAGTAGGGAATTTCTCTTTGGGATAGGGACTGTGCAGCCATAGGTTCCTGTCCCAAGTAACAGGACTATGGATAGGTTTCATCTTGTAGAATGGGCTTTAAATGTTGTTAGAAAACGTTTATTTATTCCACTTATATTGATGTAATTATTGTATAACTTGGTAGTTTTTCACAATTCAGTCATTTTAATAACTTTGATCCAAACCTTAGTAGGATTGGTGATTTCTTTTCCCCTTTGGTAGCATGCATAAAACCTCCCAGCATTTTCAAACTGATACAGGAGGAATCAACATTACAAGTCAAACTGTATAGATTTCTCACTGTCCTGTGATTAAATCTGTGGTGTCTTCAGCAATAGGGCCTTCCTTTGAAATTCTTGAGTTTAATCAAGAACGTTAACAATAGCCTGTAATGAATGTGGTCTCCCAGGAAGCCAACTCCAAAGAGGTATCACATTCTTGGAATTGGACTTTGTATTAGTCTATAATGTCCAGTAGAGAAATTGTTGACCTATTGTCTGTTGACATTATTTTAAAATGTTTATATGTGTATCTACACATTAAAGACATTTTTATAGTACTAGGTATCCGTATCTTGTATTCAAAATGACTTCAGTGTTATTTATCCTCGACCATTTCTCTCCTTTTCCTATCTCTTCCATTCTTCTCTACATGTAACTCTGCATGTAATATGATTTTCCCTTAGTCCTTTACATAATCTTTCTCCAAACTCTTTGCTCTCCTTAAATACATGCTGATGCTCCCTTACTAGTTTTCTTATCTATATAGTTATTTGAAGTAGAATAACTGAAACACACATATCTGAAAATCACTTGTCAGTTTTAACTATGAATTTAACAAACTTTCAGGGTATAGCCTTGAATTTGAGCTGTGATTCAGACCAGCCTAGAAACTGCATTGTGATGTCCTCACCCTCCCAAGTCACTAAGATTGCAATCCTACATTTTCTGAGACCTCTGAGAATTTATCTTTAAAGACTGAATTCAATAAACATGGGTGGGGAATAGTAGTATTTTAAGAAACTGTTATGATAAGGAATAACAAGAAAAGTCATTATGCATTTCTGATGCATGGGGTACATAGAATAAAGTGAAAAATGTGACAAGTACATGTCATGCCCCTTATATGTCCCTGGAAACAAGAAATAAAAGCTAAAAACTGAAAATTTTAGGGATTTTTCTAGAAATATTCTTTCTGTTTTAGACACACTCATAGACTTTTAAAATGTATTCATAGTCTTAGTATATAAACAGACTACCTTTTCCATAAAAACAATAGTAAATTAATACATAATAAGGACTACACAATGTTTCCCTACCCATATACCTAATAAATCAACATACAAAATCTCAGATCTTCATCAAAATCTAAAATTTAAACCAACATGTGTGGAAATATTGTTCAGTAGTATACCAGTTTCTTAGTTTGACTGAAGCTATGATTCTATTTGTAACAGGAGAGAGGGATATGTTTTTTTTTTTCTTAGTTTCAATTTCTTTTAAACATTACTGTGTCTAATGTACAAATGTTATAGGATTAAATCGCGTTAAAGTATTTGTTAAAGGGTAAGGTATATGCTAACTTTTTTATTTGTTTTAAAAAGTCTTAAAATTTACATTATCAAAATATGTAAACACATTGGAAATTAGAATATTATATTTTATATTCAATAATTTTTATTCATTGATGATTGCTCCTGGACAAACCATATCTCGAGAGGGTGATGCTTGGGGAAATCACAAAGAAAAGAGAAAGCAGTCCCCATGGTTTCCTCCTCTCTCCCCTGCAGCCTCTTAGTGTCCACAACACAGACTTTGATGTACTTGATGGCAACGTGCTCCTTTGTTGTTTCAATTATTTTAAAAACATATTCCTACACTATTCTGAGGCGTGGATTTAGAAACACAGAATTCGCAAAAACGTTTCCTGATCATTACCGACTTTAAAAATCCACATTAAACCTAAAGACTTAATGCAGTCCCCCTCCCCAGATCCCTGGGCAAGACCCGCTGCAGGGAGTGAGTCACAGTCCCATGCAGTGGATGGACCAGGCTGCCTAGGAAACCAAAGGAACCAAAGTTTCTCTTTATGGCGATTTTATTCAGAGCAGAAAACACAGTCGCACATCCAGGCTGCTGAAAAATAGCTTTCACCCTTGGTTTAATTGTTTAAATGAAAGCTTCTCTTTATTTGCGATTTTACCCAATCAGCAAACACAGTCACTTCCAGGCTGGAAGAGAGTAGCTTTGAGCACGGAATTTCATTTTTTAAATGATGTCTTTATTTGCGATTTCCCCTGAGTGCCAAACACATTCGCAGGAGAGTGAATTGAGCGTAGGATTTCTTTGCTTAAATGAAGGTCCCTCTTTGTTTGCGAATTCTTCTGAGCAGCAAACAGATGTCACAAGAGATTGGCATTGAGTGCATTTCTTCTTACATTTGTAGTTTAAGGATTTCATTGTTTAAGTTTTACTCCTTTAATTCATGAACTTCCGATCATATATATCTTTAAAGACACCCCTTTTCTTGTTAAGGATTTTTTTTTCTGTAGACCTGGCTTTATAGGTAAATCCTACAGAGAATTTTGCTTTTTAACTCCCCTTTTATTTATAATACTAAATATTTCCTGTATCTGGATTGTGTAAAGGAAATGATGTTCAAGTTTACCATTGATATCTTCATGCATACTACATATAGAAATAGCATTACTTAACTTCAAAACATAATTAATCTATACTGTTTTATAAGAACATAACTTATGTTGATTAGTTTATTTCACAAACTAAGGGACCTTGAAATACTCGGAATGAACATTACTACACATAAGCAATGCACAGGTGAATGAAATGATAAGTTTCTCCTTTGAGATAGACAACACAAATAAAATAAGAATATAGTGTCTCCTAGGAGCCATTAATACAAAATATTAGTAGGGACATTGATTTTCAGAGTCCCAATAATTTAACCAGCATTTAAAAGTCATTAAGGGTTATTCAAAATATGTGATTTTGAAAAACAAATCGCTTAAACATGCAAATTAGAGGTGTGAAAGACAAAGAAAGGATTAACAATCAATGAGGACTAAAACATTAAAAGAAGACTAAACAAAAAAGCAATTCTCAACAAATATATATGGATAATCTGTATGACACACTATGTGCTGTTCTGTTTGTAATTGAATATGCCTATGCAAAAAGAAATGAAAAGAACACCTGGTGGTCTGGCAAATTTGGCTTTTGGAGAATAGAAATCGGGGGCAATGGGAAGAAGGAGTGACAAAGAGATTCTAGTAAAGCAGTGCAGGATTAGGAAGGGTGAGAACCAGTGTCTTAAAGGTACATGGTACAATTCCATGGAGCATTAGGATTGGTGAAGTTAGGGAATCCTTAGCTCACAGCGCCACCTACCGTCCAAAACATTAAGATGCCTAAGGAAAGATCATTTAAAGTTCTGAGAAGAAAGCTGGTGGCTCAGGGAGACATTACTGTGTTCACTTCAAATGAACTCTTAATTTTTTTTTTTTTTAGTATGGAAATGTAACAAATGATTTCTGCATAGATGGATCTATTTCCATGATTCCTTGTAAAAAAAGAAAGTAATTCTGGCCCATGCCATCTTTACCTGCCCCATCTTACTCATACTAATATGCTGGCAATCAAAGTGAATAATACAAGGCTGTTCTTTATTTTATTTACAAACATGGGGGAATAAGAGAATATTGGCATGAGCACACACATTGTTCTTATTTGCATCCCAAATTTATTCAGTTGCCCATTGGTTATGATATTTATTCTTGCCTGAGAATATATATATTTCTTCAATGGTTCACAAGTCTAGAAGAATCTCATAAACTAAATCTTCCATGCATTTTAATAGTGTGATCGATGTGATAGAGTGGTATGCTTACCAGGTGGTGTTGAGGCCCCTGACACCCTGCTGAAATCTGTTTCACTGGATGCCTGGAGTGCTGGGAAGCACCATTCTTTTCAAAGTGACTGGCAAGCTTCCTGAGAAAACAGGGGTTTGTGCCTCAAGGCTAGGTCATAATGACCAATTGAAGGTTCAGTCTTTTGTTCTCCATTGTGATGGCCTGGTGTGAAAGAGAGTGGAGATCCTCTCCCTGCTTTCCTTTGTCTCTGCTGACATCTATTTAAACCAGCTGTTGGAAATTTATCACAGGTTTAATACATTCCAATTCTTTTAAAATGTAGCCAACATGAAAATATTTGGTATTTTCTCTTGCTGTCAATTTTGATACTTGCTCCTGGAGCTTTTTTTAATTTTAGATTAGCCAGGTAATTACTCCTAAAAATATGCAGTATTTTCTGTAAAATACTATTTAATTTGATGGAATTATTAATATACTGAAACAAGTTTCTATTCCTCCTCTTTATATTGTAAATTATCTTTTATTTTTATTATCTTTTTAAATTTATTTATTAGTTCTAGTTAGGGAACAAGCTTGTTTCAAATCCCTTCTCCCTCTCATAATGAGTAATGCCGATGCCCTTTTCATAGTAGCTACTAGGTTGTGTTTGTCCTTTCTTGTTCTTTGAATTTTATACTGCAGTAATAATGGACTCTATTCAGGAACTCAGACATATGATATCAATATTATAACTTGCAAAGTGTGAATCATGGTTTTTAAGTGCCTTTGCACAAGAGGTAGTTTGGCAGTATCTTAAAAGAGCTTTATCACCATAGCTTCAGAACAACAACAAAGATGCCACTGTGGGGAAAATAAGGGAGAAGACCACAGTCCAACAAATCGTCACCACATTTCCCTTATATCCAACATTTACTAACACTTGTTTAGGAATGCATGGCCCATTAATAATACCTGTTTTTAAATCCATAGCATAACGCTGTTTATACTAATGACTGTTCTCCATCAGAACTTTGTGAAAATATTTCCAAGCATTATGAAAGCTATTCAGAAAGGACACAGCATGCTTGCAATGGGAAGATAGTCTTTTTGACACTATGCAATCCAAGTATGTACAGCTAAAATTTGTGACATTTTCTTCTTGAGAAATGTTCACTTTGTGTTTCTGGTGGGGTAGAAGTCAATCATCCATTAGGTATTCATGCCTACGAATATGCCAAAAACATAAGTACAGAGGTTTTATTAATTGGCCTTATTAGTTTATAATAAAAACAGTGTTGAGAGGTAGATTGGGTAAGTCACAGAAATTGAAGGGAGTGACTGTGAAATGATTATGAAAACAAACAATATATAGGAAATTTGAGAATTGAAATAATTATATATTTCAATACTTTCTTGTTTTAAAAATGACATACGGATGTTTATACAAATAAGGTGCTTCTTAGTTAAAGTGTAAATATTAAGTAGTACTTAATTTATATTGATATGCAATAATATTCCTGGAGTTACTCTTTATTTCATTCAATGACTAAACAATTTGAGATGCTTGTGTTATGTATCATTTCCAAAAATATTTTAAAATACTTTTAATAGGCAATTTAATTTATGTTGAGTTTTTATGCAAATATGCATTTTTGAAAAGTTACTGTCTCTATTGTCTGAATCTATGTGAATTTGTTCATGTGTATGGCTATCCAGTGAATATCTAGAAAAAAATAATAGAATTGAAATCTGTGTGTTTTCTCACCCTGTTCTTTGGCTCTTCCTCAGACAAATTAAAGCATGTCATCTTGCTGAGGGAAATGTTACATAACTGTGTCATATGAATTGTATCGGGCCTTATTGCACCACTCTTACAAACTGTATACAAACTCCTCCTCACATATCCATGATCCTTGAGTGACAGGGGTTTATGAAAATATCCCATTTTGACATGAGTACTTCAAAGTCTCTCAGAATATTGCCATGATGTTGGTCTCTGTATTATTTTCAAAATAAAAATTTGATGGCAATGGGAAAACTTTGCAATGTGTTTTGAGAAGGGATCCAAATTTTCTCTGTATTTCATTTATTCCTCAACAAATTTACTTATATATAGATTATGTCTGGATCTTCTTAAACTCACATCCCATAGGTTTCTTTTATTAAATCAATTTTGTTCAAATTAAAAACAATATTATTTTACATATCAATCATAGTTCCCTCTAACTGTAATCCTCCCATGCCCCCCCACCAAGCCAACATCACACCCACAAAACACTCCTCAGGGTGTATGAGGCCTCCCACCAGGGATCATCAAAGTCTGTCATATCTTTGGGCAGGACCAAGCCCCCTCTCTCCTATATCTAGGCTGAGCCTCCATAGAAAATGGGGACCCAAATACCATTTGTGCACTTGGGATAAATTCTGGTTCCACTGCTAAAGGCCCCATACACTGCATAGGCCTCCAAACTGGCACCCATGATCAGGAGGCCTGGTTCAGTCTTATGCTACTTCCCCAGCTGTCACACTAGGGTCCATGAGTTCCTGCTTTCTCAGGTCAGCTTTTTCTGAGAGTTTCCCCTACATGGGTTTGACACATTTGCTCATCACTCCCCCTTCTCTACAACTGAATTCTAGGAGTTCAGTTCAGTGCATCCCACACTGTCCATGCCCAATCTGTCCCCTAGGATTTTTAAATATTGGCTTTTACTATTTTTTAAAGATGGTCATATTTCATATATTTTGTAAATGACAATATATTATCATATCTATCTCTTTTTACTTGCTAGATTGCATCCTGTATTCCAGACAATATGATGATCTCGTTATTTTTTCTGCTTTTACCAGATAGTAGTATTGGAATATTAATTTTAATTATCTTCCTGTTTACTTTCTATATACTGAGCACTTGAAAAGATTAGGCTGGAACATGTTTGTGAAATTACAAGCCATCCTTACCAACTAATTGAGTTGTAAATCCACCTGGACCTCAAAGTGAGATTATGTCTTAAAACATACTTAGGAAAATACAGTACAGAATCAAAAATTCATCAAAAACAAAGACCTTTAGTAGGGAGACATCCTGATTACCAGTACAGTTGACTATGCTGGTTTGGGCATGGTCACAGGTATGTAGAAGGGTATAGAAAATGGGAGGGAGTCCCAGAGCGCTCTCTCTCTCTCTCTCTCTCTCTCTCTCTCTCTCTCTCTCTCTCTCTCTCTCTCTCTCTCTCTCTCTCTCTGTCTCGGTTCAGCCAACATTGGGAAGCATTCTGGGAACAGACAGTTGGAGTGCAAACCTAGTTACTTATTCATCATGTGAGTATAGCTCCCAAATAAATTACCTGCTAATAATTTATCTCTAATTCCATTTGTATTCATTAATAACCTTTATAATATATCTGGAAGCAACACTGCCTGGTTGTTTTGGTATTATTTAGGTCTTCCATGATGAAAAACCCAGTCAACTGTCAGATAGGCCTTCTGTGTGGATGTACTAATTTTTTGTGATATTTTAAATTTTGAACTAGAAATAAGCTTATATTACATGTCAATCCCAGTTCCCTCTCTCCCCTTGTCCCTTGTTCCCGGCCAGCACCCACTCCCATCATTTTTCTGCTCCCCAGGGAGGTTGAGGAATTCCAAGGGTGATGTTCAAAGTCATTTATATCATTTGGAACTGGTTATAGGCTCTGCCCTGTGTGTCTAGCCTGAGAGAGTATCCCACTAAGTGGAATGGGCTCCCAAGTAGACTCATATAACCTAGATAAATACTGGTCCACTCCCAGAGGCCCCATAGATTGCCCAGGCCACCTAACTGACACCCATGTTCAGTGGGTGAGTCCTTTGCTTGATTGAGTCATTTGCTTGTTTCCCAGCTATCAGTCTAGGGTACATGAGATTCCCGTTGTTCAGCTCAGCTGTTTCTGTGGGTTTCCACAGCCTGGTCTTGACCCCTATACCATCCCTCCTCATTCTCTGCAACTGGATTCCAGAAGTTCAGCTCACTGTTTAGCTGTGGGTATCTGCTTCTGCTTGCATCATCTACTGGAGGAGGGCTCTAGGATGGGATATAAGATAGTCATCAATCTCATTATTGGGAACATGTATTTAAGGTAGTATCTCCACTATTCCTTAGATTGTTAGTTGGGGTAAGTAGATGTACTAATTATACACTGTATAAATTCACATATCTATGATTGTTTATATGAATATCCAAATATATTTACAACTGATTAAAGACAAATGCTGAATTCTAAACATTTATTATATCAACAAATCAAGCACCAAGTGAATTGCTCCACATTTTAATTTTAAGTAAACTTCCACAGCACTTGTTGAAATTTGGCTTCATTAAACTCAATCATGCGTGACAAAAATATGTTCAAATCAGCAACAAAATTAGTCTTTATGAGTCGAAGGAAAGATCTTTACTAACCTCATATAGAGTTATATCAAGTTCCCATTTTGTTTGAGTATTTATTATTGACTTAATGTTCACTTCATATCCTTATTTTCACCACTTCATTCTATTATATTCCCCATATGATTATAGTTATCTGAACACACACACACACACACACACACACACACACACACACACACACACACACACACCTTTATCTGGTTGTGTTCTTGGGATCACCAATTCAACTCATTTTGGAAAATGTATGCTCACATTTGACCAAAATAAAAGTAAAATTTCCTCAGCTACATTGTTTGACTTTGATGCCCAAATACATGAAAAGAAAAGACCAGTTTCTCTCTCATTTTTTTTCTAACAAACAGTGAGCACAAGATGCAAAAAAAAAATCAATGCAAGTATGCATATAACATTTAGAAAGTGACAATTGGGGTCACCACTGTTTCTAAGCAACACATTAATGACCATTCCATTTGTGAGAACAGGGACTGTCAACCATTCCTGTACAAAAAACAAACAATTAAGTAATTGGTCCATTAATAGCAAGTGTGGGAAGAAGTTAGTTTTCAGCCTGTTCCGGCCACACTCCAATCCCAAATAAACACAGAGGCTTACATTAATTACAAACAGTGTGTCCTTTGGCGCAGGTTTCTAATGGGCTGGCTCTCTCTAATTAATAACCCTTTTCCGTTAATCAGTTTATTTCCAGGTTGTTTAGCTTGCCAGAATATTCCTGGGCAGCATATTTTCCTGGCAGTTTCATGGAGACTGTCTGGAGAATCACTCTCTGTGTAACTCTCCCAGAAGCCTTCTACTCTAGTTGCACTCCAAGTATGTCTTCCTTGGTCATATATAGATATTGAGATTGATGACTAACTTATAGGCTATCCTAGAGTCTTCATCCAGCAGCTGATCAATGTAGAAGGAGACAACCACAGCTAAACACTGAACTGAACCGGAATCCAGTTGTAGAGGAGTGATGAGCAAAGGGGTAACGAACAGGCAGGTGAAACCCAAAGAAAGAGCTTACCTGAACAAGGAGGAGCTCGTGGCCCCCAGACTGATCCGGGGGAAACCAGCATGGAACTGATCCAGACACGCTGGATGTGGGAGTCAGTGAGGAGGCCTAGGATATCTATGGGGCATTTGCAGCAGATCAGTACTTATCCCTAGCTTTGGAATTGAATTTGGGAGCCCATTTCACATAGAGGGATATGCCCTCAACCTAGACATACAGGGGAGGGCCTAGGTCCTATCCGAAAAGACATGACAGACTCAGAACACCCCCATGGTGACCCCACTCTCCCTAGGGAGTAGAAATGGTATGGGAAAGGTAGGGAGCCAATGGGGATCAGGGATTGGGAACTGGGAATGACATCAAAAACAATATTGTTTCTAATTTAAATGAAGAAATGGAGAAAAAAGGAAAACGCAGGCTCATGTAATTTATCAGGTTTTTTATAAATGTCTCCAATATTTTATTGAATCTAATAAAACAATGCACTATGCTTAAGGCAAAAATCATGAGGGCAAGAATACACACACACACACACACACACACATATGTACTTAATATCATATTTTTTCATGTCTTTTTTGTAAGGAGGCATGAGAAATTGAACAATTTAAACACTGTTCTTAGAATATATTCAAATACAAGATATTAAAAACTTAACAAAATAGGACTATATCTTTTCCAGAGAGCAAACTCCAATACTGATTTATATTGCAGACTTACATTTTTATTATGTATACACTTATACAACAATGTTAACACACAACAGTTTAGGTAGCGAAATTAATCAGAGCCTACTTAATTATTTGACTAAAATAGAAGTAACATTTCTTCATCCACATTTGTAGGTATTTGACCCCCAAGCTATGAAAAAATAAGGTTTGTCATGTAGAAATTCTTTCCCAATATTCTGTAACTAACAAAGAACAATTGAGCAAAAGATGCAAAAAAAAATACTCAACCAAAGTTTGCATATGACATTTAGAAAGTGACTATTGGCGTCATTACTGTTTATCAGGAACACATAGCAGATCACATGATCTGTGAGAACAGGAACTCCCAACCATCCCTATACACAAAACAAAAAAACTAAGTAATTATTCCATGAACAGCAATGTGTAGGCAGAAGATATTGTTCATCTTGATTCTGCCACACTCCACTCCTAAATAAACACACAGAGGCTTATATTAATTATATAGTATTTGTCCTTATGCTCAGTATTCTTAGTGGCTGTCTCTCTCTATTTCCCAACCCATTTCTTTTATTCAGTGATTCTGCAGGTGGTTTAGCATACTAAAGTAAAACAGAGCAACCTATCTACCTTCTAGTTACATGGCATCTGTCTGGAGACTTACTCTCTGTATACCTCTCCTAGAATTCTTCTACTCTGGCTGCATTTCATATATGACATCCCTGGATATATACTGCCTGGCCATGTGCCAAATTAGCTTTATTCACCAACCAAGAAAAGAAATATGTCACATACAAAAGGGCATCCCAAATCGTGTTATCTTTTCTATTGAAGAAAACAAGGATTTTTTTTTAATTTAACATAGTCCAATTATGTATTTCAAAAGTTAATAAGCAAAAACTGTAGTTACTAATGTGAAGTTCATTATAAGAAAATATTCAATCATCTATCCTATCTTTGTTACTTTAAAGCTTTAAATGCACCTTATATTTATTGTAATTAAGAAAACCCATAACCATAATTATCAGTCTTCAATACCACCAAAGACTCCAGAAGGCTAATATATAAACTATACAATTGGCAGAGACATCTCTTTTTCAAGAAATTCACCCAAGGTTTCTGTGTACTCTTGGGGCATTCCTCTTCAGCCTATATGCACAGAATGTCTGACAGACTTTTGATGAAGAAGCAACATGAAGGATCATCCTTTCCCTTGGCAACTTCTGCAGTCACTCTTCTTTTCAACCTGTTTTTCTACTTCAGATAGCATGCTGTCAAGCAGTCAAGGAAAGAGAATTTTCTTGTCCAAATTGCTGATCCTGCTGTGTGAAAGGCAAATTCCTTATGAGTTTCTTCTTCCTCTAGGACATGATCTGCTAACTTCACAAAATGATTATATTTATAGATAACCAATTCCTATCTCAACAAGGTAATGTCTACAATCAGATTTTTAATGAAAACATTGAGAAAGAGAAGAATATTTAGCAATCATTAGAGATTCTTGTAAATGATAAGGAAAAATGAGCAAAAAGAAAAAACAAAAAACAACCAAAAAAGAAAACAAGGTAAAACAGCTACCAAAGAGGAATTCACTAAAAGCTATACATGCAGTTCATTGAATGTAGCTTACATCGAATGCAGATCACACTGGATCTATCTCTATAATACCCATTTTCTGCCATAAAGACTTGTTTGACACACTATCCCCATAGTTTCACTATAGTCATAGAAGGCCACAATAAACACTTTGGTGAACAACAAACATAGGATACATGTATATTTCACAGGCTGGATTATGTACATCTATAAAAGGTGAAACACTATACCTCCTTTTTAGGGGGCTGGAAAGTGAATATATAGTTAGAAGCTCTATTTACAATGATATTTACAAGTAATTCCTAATATACAACTCATGTTATTACTTAGGTCAGGATAGTTATCAGTCAACAAAGTAGAGGATTTAATCTAGAAGAATTTGGCCCCATCATTCTGATTAATTTCTATGAAAACATTCTCTGAAAAAAAAGGAAATAAAACATTCTGTGTTGATCACTAATATCATCTAATTACAAACTATTTAGAGATTGATACATGGGTGCAAACCATCTGTGCATATCCCAATAATGAAGTAGGAAGCTTTAAGTTGCTCAGTGAGTAAAAAAATGAGACTTTATACATACTATGACAAAAATCACATTAATAGAAACATCACACCTTTAAACACATAAATGAAATTTCTAAAGGAACAAAGAAAAAGAAAGATCTTACTACACTATTCTGAGAAAAGCTAAGGGCACTAATATAGCAGTGGTTCAGTACTACAGTCATGAATCTCTCCTGTTTCATGAAAAAACTCAAACACACACAAACATTGAATTACCCTATACTCTCCAACTAACATCTACTAAAATAATCTACTAAGATAAAATTAATATATACAAGGAACCTAACATGCAAATAATCTCAGCATACAAATGGATTCTAACAAAGCACCCCTTAAGAGCTGACATGGGAACATAATGCAATCTGAAAATATATTTGGTGCTTAACCTCTAGCCTTCATTCTACTACAGTTTGTTTATTTAATCATTAATAGTGAGAGTAAAATATTTCCTAATGACAAATTACAATTTTAATACTAGTTTTTATTACATAATCAATTATTAAAATTTGTTAATTTCCAATGATAATAATTTATTCTATTTTTTCTTCAACACCTTAAGCATACAGCATTTTAATATTTACATTCCTGTTTTAACAATACTTCTTTCTTAGTGTACAATGCTTAACCAACTTTATGAACTATTCTATTGTGAAGAGATGAAATGAGCTCTACTTCTGACTTCCTTCAAATGTCATGGAACCTAGTTGTTGTTTTCCTTTAAATGCAGAGAAAGTTTTGCTTTAGTATACAAAGGCAACAAAGGAGACACATTTGAAGTTTAACATCCATCCCAAACACACTCCATCACACTTTGAGACAAGATTTCATGTCTATTATCCAGACTGGCCTCGACAGTACTATGATACCCAGGTTATCTCTGAACTCCGGATCTCCTGCATCTAAATCCCAGTGCTGGTTTGGAAGTATGCACAACAATGTCCGACATTTCCTCATTTAGTCCAAAATTATAAAGAAGCCTTTCCTGGATTATTTGCCATTAGGGTTTTCTGCTGGAACAGTTATTCTATCTTTTGGCAAGTTGAAGGATCACAACTGTAGCCTCTGAGAAATATGAAGGGCAAGCTGACAAAAATCATTGCAGTTAACAAAATGA
Source organism: Cricetulus griseus (assembly GCF_003668045.3). Lineage (NCBI taxonomy): Eukaryota > Metazoa > Chordata > Mammalia > Rodentia > Cricetidae > Cricetulus > Cricetulus griseus. The sequence goes on from NC_048596.1 coordinate 136,755,093, forward strand.
TGTTGATTACATGCAAGTAGGTGGTAGCAAACACCTTTAATGGCAACATCAGAAGTTATAGGCAGGTGGATCTCTGAGTTCGTTGTCAGCCCATTCTACATAGGGAGTTCCAGGTCTGCAGCATGCCGATATTCTCTATACAGTTGTTTAGCTACTCTGTTAAAACATGACTCCAATTGTTTTTGCATTGTGTCAGGTTGGAAGTTGCTCTAAAATCATTTCTAAAATATGCTTCCATATCCTTGCTAGGAGTAAGGCACTGAAACACATCACAACTAGATTGAATAAAGTCAGCAACAATCACACCAAACAAGAATTGATGGTTAACTATTCCATTTAAAAGTGATAGTCTATCCTTCCCTACTAGGGGAAACCTGATGCCAGATGTCTGATCATGGGATCCAACTCCCCTGGCAGGTCCCAGCACAGCCAGAGACTGCCAAGGCCCCAGTAACTGTCCTGCCTCCATCCACCAGCCCTGGAGAAGAGGACAAACATCAGAGTATCAGAACTGCTTGCATATACCAGAAGGGAACCTTGGTCCCATACCCACCAGGAGAGGAAGAGACTCCTGCTACACCCACAAGAAAAAAAGAATGGGAAGAAGACAATATAAAAGCACATTCATCAACAAAAAACCCAACATGACAACACTGGAGGCTAGGGACATACACCAACAAGACCAGAAAATCACAATGCCGATGAAGCAGAGGAGAATGACCTTAAAAACATCTTCATGAAAATGAGAGAGGATCTCAAAGATGACATGAGAAAATCTCTTAAAGACGTGGAACAAAAAACAAAAAGAAAATACAAGATATCAACAAATCTTTCAAGGAAACACTACAAGACCTAAAAACTGAAATAGAGACAATAAAGAAAGCACAATCTGAGGGAATGCTGAAAATAGAAAAGCTTGATAAATGATATGGAACTACAGATGCAAGCATAACCAACAGAATACAAGAGGCAGAAGAGAGAATTTCAGAAGTTGCAGATACATTAGGAGAAATAGACTCATCATCCAAAGAAAATCTTAAGTCCAGCAAACCCCTAACTCAAAATACCCAGGAAATATGGGATGCTGAGAAAAGACCAAACCTAAGAATAATAGGTATAGAAGAAGGTGAAGAAATCCAACTCATAGGCCCAGGAAATGTATGCAACAAAATCATAGAAGAAAACTTTCCCAACCTAAAGAAAGTCATGCCAATGAAAATACAAAAAGCCTACAGAACACCAAATAAACTGAATCAAAAAGGTCCCATGCCACATAATAATCAAAACCCCAAACATACAGAATAAAGAGAAAATATTAAGAGCAGCAAAGGAAAAAAGTCAATTAAAGGCAAACCTTGCAGAATTACACCTGGAGAAACAAAGGAGAATAATCAGCAAAACTGGAAGCTCTAGAACACAAAGAAGCCAGTACACCCCAGAGGAGTAGATGCAAGGAAATAAATAATGTGGGAACTAGGAGAAAAATACAAAGAAACAATGAAACAAAGACTTGGTTCTTTGAGAATATTAACAATATAGACAAACCTTTATTGAAACTTACCAAACAGCAGAGAGGAAACAAGCAAATTAATACAATCAGGAATGAAAAGGGGGACATAACAATAGACACAGAGGAAATCCAGAGAATCATGTCATACTTTGAAATCCTGTATTCCTCAAAGTTCCAAAATCTAAAGGAAATGGACAATTTTCTGGACAGATTTCACTTACCAAAATTAAATCAAGTACAGATAATCAACTGAAATAGACCTATAACCCCTAATGAAATAGAATCAGTCATCAAAAGTCTCCCAACCAAAAAAATAAAATCCCAGGACCAAATGGCTTACCAGATAACACCAATTCTCCTCAAACTATTCTATACAATAGAAGCAGAATGGCCATTGCCAAACTCTTTTTATGAGGCTTCAAGAACTGTGATACCCAAGCCACACAAAGACACAAATAAGAAAGAGAACTACAGACCAATATCCCTCATGAGCATTGATGAAAAATTACTCAATAAAATACTGGCAAATGGAATCCAAGAACATATCAGAGAAATCATCCACCATGATCAAGTAGGCTTCATCCCAGGGATGCAAGGATGGTTCAACATATGAAAATCCATCAATGTAATCCACCATATAAACAGACTGAGGAAAAAAAACACATGATCATCTCACTAGATGCCAAAAAAGCCTTTGACAAAATCCAACACCCCTTCATGACAAAGGTCTTGGAGAAATCAGGGATAACAGTAACATAATTTAACATAAGAAAAGCAATATACATCAAACCAATAGCCAACATCAAGTTAAATGGAGAGAAACTCAATGCAATTCCTCTAAAGTCAGAACAAGACAAGGTGGTCGACTCTCTCCTTACCTCTTCAATATTGTCCTTGAATTTCTAGCTAGAACAATAGCACAACAAAAGGAGATCAAGAGGATACAAATCAGAAAAGAAGAAGTCAGATTTCACTGTTTGCAGATGATATGATAGTCTACATAAGTGACCCAAACAATTCTACCAGGGAACTCCTACAGCTGATAAACTCCTTCAGCAAATTGGCAGGATAGAAGATTAACCAAAAAAAATCAGTAGCCCTACTATATATGGATGATAAATGTGCTGAAAAAGAAATCAGAGAAACATCACCCTTTACAATATCAACAAACAACATAAAATATCTTTAGGTACACACAACACACACACACACACACACACACACACAAAAAAAAAAAAAAAAACAAGTGAAAGGCCTTTATAACAAGAACATTTAGTCCTTAAAGAAACAATTTAAAGAAGATATCAGAAAATGGAAAAACCACCCATGGTCTTGGAAAGGTATGATAAACATAGACAAAATGGAAATCTTACCAAAAGAGAGGTGTGATGAGCATACAGGTCAAGACGATGATGGAGAAACACATAGAAACAGCTGACTTGAGCATGTGGGGGCTAATGAACCCCTGTCTAACAGCTGGGGAACCAATATAAAACAGAACCAGGCCCTCTGAAAGTGGGTGTCATGTGGGGGGTCTGTGTAGGTTAAGGGGCCTCTGTTCTTGTGGATACTGTATGAACTCACTTTTTGGAAACCATCCCTGTGGATGGAGACTTTGCTCAGCAGAGATGGGTAGGACAGTGGTTTGGTCCTCTCCAAAAGGATGTGACAGACTTTGGTGATTCCCCATGCCAGGCTTCACACTCTCTGAGGAGTGGATGGGGAGGTCTGGGATGGGGAGATAATGGGAAGAATGGTTGGATGAGAGAGAACTGGGAATGGTATGCAAAACAAAATTGCTTTTAATGTTAAAATTTTTTAAAATCCTACTAATTTTTATAGGCTATTAAAAATAATTAAGCCTTACATTTTAAAGAACATTCACATCATTAATAATGAAATTGATTAATGTCCTCAAATCATTGCTTATGTTAGTAATATATAGAAATATAATTCATTTATAAAGACAATATTTACACTTCTGTATATACATTCCTTGTTATCCCTAGGGCAATTACCTAAAAAATACAAATTGTGTTACATAGACTGTTTATGTTGTTGACAGGATTAACACTAAAGGAGATAAACTAACAAAACATGTTTCCAGGAAAAATTTGTACCAATCCTTATTTAAACGAACTTGCTTAAATAAATAAAAAATAAATTAATAAACCCAGTACTATTGAAACATGACAATTACACTGCAATGCAGGCATCTCTGTTTCTGGAGAAACCAACAAGGGTGCAGTTTCCTGGGATTAAGCCAAAATATGCCTGACTCAAGTTGCTGGCTGGGGGCTACTCCTGGGGGTTGGATTAGTGAGTGCTCTGCTACTGAGATCAAGATACAAGTCCCATTCTTACCTCACCCTTGTTATTTTCCCTGCCTTCTGCAAATCCTTCAAGGACCTTTCACAAAGTATATAGGAGAAGCTCATTTCTATAGGACATTCAGATCAAAGGCGGCAAATCTTATCAAGATCCAGAGAACAAAGAAAACACACCTTAAACAAATGTTGTTTTGACTTATAAGTACCTAGATTTGCTTTAAATACTGGATAAGAACCCAGGAGACTGATGGCCTGAACTCAAGTTAATTAGGTGATTGATGAAAGAAATGATTTCACACAAAACCAAGTTAAACCCAAGGTAAAATTAACAATTTATACTCCAATGACACAGGCCCTTGGCATTTGGTATTCTCTCAGCCTAGGATCCATGCAGTGCAATGCCAAATTTTGCAATACTAAAATGTGTTCCTGAGGACTCCTTCTGGCTTTTTCTTTCTCCAAAGAATGTATCATTGCATGAATACACATTTTTTATTAACATTCCAAGATCTTCTCTATACTATGATGCCAGCCCAAGAAAATGGAGACCTCTCACTCTGTCATCATGTATGAAAAAATTACCCTCAGCAAGGCCAAGGTAAATATGCACCAGATGAGTCAACATCATACAACACACACACACACACACACACACACACACACACACACACACACACACACATATATATATATATATATATGGCATAGGACTTATTTGTGCAGTAGTTATTTAGCCCTTACTACATGCATTAACTTACTTGTATGCAAATACATAATTTGCACCTTGCATTTGGAGGCCAAGGGACACACTCTGACTGTGAGAATTCGCATAAGCCCTACATCGAACAGCAGCATTACTGAGCAAACACAAATATCAGGCTTTCTACAATCCAAACAAACCAAATACAGTCCTGCATTCCTTGACCTCTTCACTATGTTTTTACCTAGTTTCTCTCTATGGAGGAATGCTTCTTTTGGTGTGTACATTTAAAATACAAAGTGATACATTATATTGCTAGCCCACTTTACCTTTATTGAACAAACATGGAGCCATACTGTGTTGTTAATTTCCCTCAGAGACCTTACCAAATCATAGGGACAGTTTTGGTTTACTTTCTTCACATTGCCCCATTGATTCTAATTTCCGTTTTCTCCTCCTTTCTCCCCATCTTGTTCTTCCATTCTATTCTTCAAAATCATATGATTAATTGTCAAATTATACATTTTGTCTTATTGCCTGACTCCCTTGATTACTACAAGATATTCCAAACCTTCTTTTCGACTCAATTTTATGTCCCTTTTCACTCTGTGAAAGAGTGAGGATAGAGAACTCAAAGTACTTGGCTTTGTATTTCATATATCACTAATGGTGTTGAATACTAAAAAAAATGATGTTTGCCAGTATTTTTTTGTGTTTTTAATTTTAATTAAACGGAAAACAATCTTATTTTACATACCAATCTCAGTTCCCTTTCCTTCCCTTCCTCCCCCTCCTCCAAACTAACCCTAATGACACCCCCACCTGCTCCTCAGGGAGGGTGTGGCCTCCATGGGGGAATCATCAAAGACTGTCACATCATTTGGGGCAGGACCTAGGACCTCACCAATGAATGTAGGCTGATAGAGTACTCCTCCAATGCCCTCTCAGGCACTAGGGATAAAAAATTGTTCCACTTCCATTCCTCAACAATTCATATTATATCTGCAGAGAGCATTGTACCAATTTTTAATAGGGATGTTTTCTTTTTTCTTTTTTTACTTTTGGGGCATTTTTTAAATAGGGTCAAAACTTATCTTCTATCAAAAGTATAATATATTCAGATTTTTGCCATTCTATTCATGGCTTCTTCATTCTAAGAATTGTGTAGTATGATTTAAAGAAGTTCCTTTGTATCATACATCCCAATTTACTAGTTCCAGTGTTTTCAGTGTCCTGATATGAGGTCCTCTCAAGTGCCCATGTGTTCAAGTGTATTTCTCACTTTCCCTCCTCATAACCTTATCAGATCTTTCTTTTCTTCTGTTTCACAAAATACATGCAGAATGCAGACTGTCCTTCCTCCACTTCTTCCAGCTCTTCCATAACTTCCTTTCCCCCCAGGTCTACTGCTTTTCTTTTGCTCTTCAAAAGAGAGCAGGCTCCAAGGACATCTACTGAATAAATCATTCTTAAATGCAAAATGACTAAACATAAACTCTCATGTCAAGGTAAGACAGACTAACATTGACTCTATTCTGTGGTTATAAATTGCTACTATTGTGCACATCTATAATGAAAAGATGCAAGCTCAGTCATAAAAAAATACAAAATATACAGCTTAACAAGTAAAGGATACTAATAAGGGTAGTATAGCTAAGTCTATTGCCCAAGCAAAAAACAAGTTTAAAGAAAATACTGAAGCTACATAGAATATAGGGTGATGAGACCTTAGTGCAAGACTCCCAACCAGGTAAACTTCCAGCTTGTGGAATAGAAATAAAGTATGTCTTCAACTGGGAAGAATACCATGATCAAAATCAAGCTGATGTAAATGTATTTAAACAAGGAGTCCAAGAGTCAATACAGGCAACCAGAAGAGTATGGTAGCTAGAGCCATATGGTTTTGATTTGGGATTCAAAAAGATGCAAGTGTTGAGACATTGTAATGAAAGCTGCACACTGGGTGTGGAAACAGCCCAAAACAGAAACATGTGTTTCAGTCAACAAATATGGAAAGAAATTGGGAATTTGAAGAATGCTTTGTTGTGGTATATTCCTAAACAATGTGTGAAGATGTTTCACTGTGATTTAAAAAAAATAAATAAAAACAAAATGGTAAATGGTCAACAGCCAGGCAGGGTATTGTGTCAGAGCAAATGAGAAGAAGAAGATGGGGCAGAGTTGTGAGGAGATGCCAGTACTCCTTGGAGCAACATGGGCAGTACATTGTAAAGGTAATAAAGCAATGAGGCAGGAAATAAGTGATTAGACATGGGCTAAGCTAGTTAGAAACATGTCTTATCTATCAGGTGAGCTTTTATAACTAATGATGAGTCTCCATGTAATTTTAGGGAGTCAGCTGTCCTGAAGAATTATCAGGATAAAGTGTTTTGATATTGGATATGAACAATCAGAATGCAAAGTTTGCCCATCTAGGTTTCATACTTGCTTCAGTGCAGCATTTACTCACTATAATTATTTTTATCCCTTTGGAATGATAATGTAAATCTTGTCCAAATTTATGAAAGAAGTATATGATAAGCTATTGTATATTTTATTTTACAGGGTGCTGTAATTAAGAAATTTCAATGAAATTTTTGACAAAAAACAAATAGGCTGACTTCAGATCTCCTTTACTTTGATTGTTCTGAATCCAACCATCACAGTCTCATCCCACACCCTGAAAAAACACCTACTAAGGTCTTATTTTCCTATATGACACCTTGCCCAATGTATCACAAAAATTCTCTTCCAAAGTTGTTTCCCTCAACTCATCCCATTTTCCTAGCCTACAACACCACCAAGCGTTCCCTGAAATCTTACCACCTGAGTACCTCAGGGAAACTGGTAAACTGAATGAAGACCATTACCACTCCTTGATCTCTGACAAACCCAATTACTCATTCTCATCCCTAGCACTGAAAAAGCAATTTCAAATGAAAGGAAACACACACACACACACACACACACAAACACACACACAAACACCACCACCACCACCACCAACAACAACAACAATAACACCAAGAACAGCAATAAACAATTTAACAGGAATCTACAGTCATTGGTCATTGATATCTTAATATCGTTGGTATCAGTTCCCCTCCAGACAGACATAGACCTCATAAGGGAAGTGAATACCGGATCCATGTTTTACCTGCATCCATGATAAACTCTCCAATATCAAGAATATACATTGTAGAATTCAATGAAAATGAGTACACAGCATACGCAAACAACATAATGAAAGGTATGCTGAGAGGCAAGTTCATATCAATAAATGCCTATTTAAAATAGCTGGAGATATCGAATACTAGCAAATTCACAGAACACCTCTCAGAGTAAAGATTTAGAAAAGGATATTTCAAAAAAATGCCTTAACTAGCAAGAAGGTATAACCATTATAATATCTAACAAAAGACTTCAAATCAATAATATCCTACAGAAATAAGGAGGGATACTAATACTCATCGATGGAAAAATGCAGCAGCACAACAGTTCCCTTCTTAACATCTCTGACTTAAAAAAAAGAAGCACTCATGTTTGTAAAAGAAAGACTAATACTGCTTAAATCACTTGTAGCTCTCAAACACTGATAGTGGGAGACTACAGTACCACACCCTCACCAGTTCATGGGTCATTCAGAAAACTTAAACAGAGAAGTTGGAACAAATAGATGTTGCAACCAAAGAGATCAAACAGATAATTACAGAACATTTCACCAAAACACAAAAGAATATACACTCTTCTTAACATTGCATTTATCTTTCTCTAAAATTGGCCACATTCTCAGACAAAGAAACAGTCTCAACAGATAACACACATTGAACTAATTAGCTACATCCTATTAGGTCTTAAAAGAATATAGCATGATAGTAATAACATCACAATTCTTACAAGTACATGGAAAGTGAACATCTCTACTGATGGGTCAAAACTGAAAGATAAATTAAGGATTTACTAGAATTCAATGGGAATTAAAATATACCATAACCACACTTATGGGACACACTGAAAGCTATGCAAAGAGGAAGTTTCATAACAAAAAGTACCTACATAAAATAATTGATGAGATCTCATATTAGGAACTTAACATCATGAATGAATGCTGTAGAGCACAAAGATGTAATCACGTCCAAGGAGATTAGATGGGCAAGAAATAATCTAACTCAGGACTAAAATCTATAAAACAGAAAAACAATACAAACAATCAATGAAACAAATAGGTTGTTCTATGAAAACTAATAAGATCAATAAAAGTTTACCCAAATTAAATAAAAATCAGATAAAAAAATCCAAAATTAACAAAATCAGAAATGTAAGGAGGCATAGCAACAAACACTGAGTAAATCCAGAGATTAAATACTTTGTCTCTCAATGTCCCTCTGATGTTTCTCTATTAACTCTTTTTATCTCTTTTAAGTGACCCTTGTCAAAAAGAGAAAGAACAGTTATTATGTTGTTAACAGCTGATCTTATGAGATTGAGAAAACAATTCAATACAAAAAATACATAGTTCTTTTTAAGTAAATTGATTTATTTAAATTAGAAACACTTTGTTTTACATGTTAATCCCAGTTCCCTCTTCCTCCCTTTCTCCCCTCTCCAAAATACACCCACTATCCCATCCCCTTTCTGCCCCCCAGGGAGGGTGAGGGCTTCCATAGAGGATCTTCAACATCTGTCAGACCATTTGGAGCAGGGCCTAGACTCTCCCTCATGAGCATCCCTATATGTGGAGTGAGGAACCAAATCCATTTGGTACTAGGGACAAATACTGATCCACTACCAGAGAACCCATAGATTAAACCGACCTCCAAACTGACATCCTCATAATTCACTCTGGGATCCATGTGCTCACCCTTTTCCAGGGCTGCTGTTTCTGTGGGTTTCTCAACCTTCTCCTGACCCTTTTACTCATCACTCCTCCCACTCTGCAAATGGATTCCAGAGATCAATTCAGTGTTTAGCTGTATGTGTGTGCTTTTGTTCCCATCAGCTACTGGATGAAGGCTCTAGGATGGTAGTCATCAATCTCAATATTGGAGAAGTGTGTTTAAGGTAGCCTTTTGTCTATAGCTTAGAATCTTAGTTGGTGTCAACCTTGTACATCTCTGATCATTACCCTAGTGCCAGATTTCTCTTGACCTATAATGGCTCCCTCCATTATGGTATATGTTTTCTTGAAAACCTATTCTTCCCCTACCTCTATCTTCTTGCTCTCTCATGTCCTCCTCTCCCCCCTCTTTCTCCTAACTCCCACTCTCCTCCACCCATACTCCCAATTTGCACAGGAGTCACAATTCCTCCAAAAAGACTACACCTACTCAAATTCACAGCTTCTATTAGTGTCATTCCCAGTCAGCTTTGAGGCCAATTACATTCAAACTACCATATTCCATTCCCCGATCTCTGCAAACTAGTAACAATATTGCACTACAAATCCATTTATTCCAGCTTCAAATATACCCATATCCTGTCACACATTCAGGAAGACAAATTACTGGAAAGGGAGATAAGACTTGAATAGGGTAGATCAAAAATCACCAGGAAAAGCACTGAGTGTTTAAATCCAAATAGCAGAGCTTATTCTGAAATTCATGCCATTCCTTAACTACAATGACTATAAAATCAAAATCAGAAGAGATTACATTCTAATAACATATATTGGCAATGATAAAACATAGGAAGTGAGGATTGTGAGTAACTATGTGACCAAAACTAGACCACAAACAAGCTCTCCCAACTCCATTCTCTTTTCCTCTGTATCAAATGTAAAAATGTTCTTCATATCTCCAACTCCTTTCAGCTTTGTTGACTACAAGATACTTCTTTATCCTGGGCTGGTTCCACGAAATTACCAGCTTACCTTAGCAGGAATCCCACAGTTCTGTCATCCCCAAATCTTGTGGTCTTGAAGGCAATCAAAGCTTCAACATGAGGGCTTCATGCAATGGCCTCTCTACGCCTCCATTCAGGGACAACACTGGCACATGCCTGACCTTGGTAGCTTCATTAGCTGTAGGGGCAAATTGCATATTATCCTTTATTTTATTTTAAAAATCATAGTCACATGTCTGAAGTTTTCATTTCTGTTGATTACTATGTTTGGGGCATGGCTCCATTGTTCAATCCCATCTTTACCAGGTTTATGCTTTTGATTCTCTCCTTTAGTTAATAAGCTTAATAGTCCTCAAACTGGATCACAGAGACTTTATTTGTGTCTAAGTATGCAGTCAAATTGGGAGAAAATTCCAAAAGTTGCTTAGGAGCAATTTCCTTCTTTCTGTTTGGCTGGAATGTTCTGTAAATATCAGGTAGAATTATTTGACTGATAATATCAGAGAGGCCCAGCTTTTCATTGTTTGGATTTCATCCAGATGGCCAACTTAGATTGAATTTCTATTGCTATGAAGAGACACCATGACTACTGCAACACTAATAGTTACATTTTAATGGAAATAGCAGCTTACAGTGTCAGAGGTTACTTCCATTATCATTATGATGGGCAACATGGCAGCAATCAGGAAGAGATGGTAATGGAGAAGCATCTGATATATGTTATATGCAGGCATCAGGAAGTATACCATCTTCTAGGGGTAGCCTGAGCTGAGGAAATCTCAAGGCCCTCTCACACAGTGACATACTTCCTCACCAAGGCCAGAACCACTCCAAAACAGTCACACCTCCTAGTAGTGCCACTCCCTTCAGGGGCCATTTTTTCAAACCACCACACTCTACTGCCTGGTGACCAATGCCTGGAAGCCATGTTATAATGCATAAATGTTTTCGGTCCAGTTTCAAAACTCCACATAGTATACTGGTATCAACAAATTTTAAAATTTCAAAGTCTCTTTTGGGATTCACACACTTCTTAATAGCAATTCCTCATAAAATTAAAATTAGAAAAAAAATCACAAATTCCCAACATATAACAGCACAGGATATTCATTACCATTCCAAAACATAGGGAAGAGAGCATAGTGAGGAAATATGGAACCAAATCAAAACTGAACCTTACTGGGAAAACTCCAAACTTTGCATCTCTGTGTCTGAAGTCAAAACACTCTATATATCTTTAACTCTTTTATCAATTTTAACTGAAGCATACTTCTTTCTCTAGGGCTAAGTCTACTCCCTGTTTTCAGTTTTCCTCATATAACACTATGTCAAAATTTAACATTCATGAATTTGCATAATATGAACAAAAAGTACTTTTCTCCCATTCTACAGAATACCTAGGCCTACATACTTGATGTTAATTTTTATGTAATTTCTACTATATGAGGGAGATTGATTGATCAACCATCTATGAGCATGAATATACATTATTAAGAGTTATTCAAATGCTATAACCAAAAAGATAATAGTAAATTTCTCCTAGGGCTTATGGTCAGTGTAGCCACATGGTCCTGGCCCTGATAATAATACCATGTATGGGTTTCATCTTGTGGAATGGGTTTTAAATGGTATTAGAAAACTGTTGTTCGTTCCAATTATACTCATGTCATTATTGTATCACTTGGAAGGTTTTCACAGTTCAGCCATTTTAATAACTAGAGTTCATAGCTTAATAGGATTGGTGATTTCTTTTCCCCTCTGGTAGGATGCATGAAATGTCTCAGCATCTCCACACCGATCCAGTAGGTATCAAATTTACAGGTCAATACTGTATTGATTACTCACTGTCCCATGATGTGTGTGGTGTCTTCAGCAAAAGGCACGTAGTTTCAAATTCTAGAATTTAACCAAGAATGTTAAAAGTAGCCTGCAATGAATGTGAATTCCCAGTAAAAGAACTCCAAAGAGGTAATATATTCATGGCATCTTTGGCCTTTGTATTTTTTGGTCTATAATGTCCAGTAGAGAAATTGTTGCCCTCTCATCCTTTGAACCCATTTTAAAATGTATATTCATGTATGGATACATTAAAGACATTTATAAAGTTCTAGGTTTCCATATGTCATATTCAAAATGACTTCAGAGTTATTTATCCTTCACCATATTCCCTCCTTTAATTAGCTCTCCCTTTCTTCTATACATATAACCCTGCAAGAAGCATTATTTTCCCTTAGTCCTTTACACAATTGTTTTCCAATTTCTTTGCTCTCTTTAATACACCTTGATAATCCCTTATTAGTTTTCTCATCTATCTAGCAATTTCAAGTTCAGCACACATATTGGAAAATCACTATCCAGTTTTAACTAAGAATTTAACAAACTTTCAGATAATATCATTGAATTTGATCTGTGTTTCAGACCAGCCTAGAAATTACGTCGTGATTTCCTCAACACCACCACCCAAGTATCTAAAATTGTAACCCTACTTTATGATACCTAGAAGAATTTATCCCTAAAACTTATATGCAGCCATCAAGGAATGGGGAATAATTGCATTTTAAGAAAATATTCAGGGCAGGGCAGTGGTGGTAGATGCCTCTAATCCCAACACTAGGGAGGCAGAGCCAGGCAGATCTCTGTGAGCTTGAGACCAGACTCCTCTACCAAAGTTATATCCAGGACAGCCCCTCAAGCCACAGAGAAACCCTGTCTTGAACCCCCCCCCAAAAAAAACAAAGTAAGTGTAAAGGGAAGGAATAACAGAAAAAGGCATTAAGCTCTTTCTGATTCATGAGGCATGTAGTGTAAATGTAAGAAAATATAACAACACATGACATTTCCTCATTTTAATTCCTGGAAACAAAAACTAAAGGCTAAAAATTCCTGAAAATTTTACGTATTTTCCAATAACATTCTGTCTGTTTTAGACATACTCATACACAAACATTTACAATATATTGGCAGTCTTGGAATAAGCAGACTATTTTTCCTTAATAAATAAAAATTTAATTCATAATAAAATCTACACATTGCTTCCCTATCCACTTAATTATGACTTAGCAACATAACAAATCTCAGATCTTCATCCAAATATAAAATTTAAACCAACATGTATAGAAATATATTTCAGTAGTATACTAGTTTCTCAGTGTGTGAAGCCATGATTGCATCTGTAACAGGATAGAGGGATCCATGTTTCTTCCTTTGTTCTCAGCTTCAAATTGTTTTCTGCATTACTATGTGTAATATACAACAGATATAAGATTATATGATATTAAAGTATTTGTTAAATACTTTAAAGGCTGGAGTATGTGCCAAGTTTTGTATTTGTTTTAAAAAGTCTTAAAATTTATAATATCAAAATATGCAAACCACTGGAAATTAGACTATTACAATTTATGTACAATAATTTTTATTCATTGATAACTTAGTTATTCCTGGATAAACCATATCTCTAGAGGATGATGCTCAGAGAAATCAGAAAGAAAAGATAAACCAGTCCCTCTGGTTTCCTCCTCTTTCTTCTACAGCCTCTTAGGGTCCAATGCTCAAGACCGTGAGGTATTTTATGGCAATGTGCTCCTTTACTGTCGCAATTATTTTCAAAACATATTCCTACACTGTTCTGAGGACAGAACTTTGAAACACAGAAATTGAGAAAAACTCTTCCTGCTGCATAATAGCTTTGAGCATTGCTTTAATTGTTTAAATGAAAGCTTCTCTTTATTTGAGATTTTACCCAATCACCAAACAGAATCACACTTCCAAGTTGGAGGAATGTAGGTTTGAGCATGGAATTTCATTTTTTTCTCCCTAAAAATAGGGCAACTTTTTTTTTATAATTAGAAACAGGATTGATTTACATGACAATCCCAGTTCCCTTCTCCCACCCTTCCTCCCTTACCACCAGCACCTCACAAATAAATCCTATCTATCACATATCCTTTCTGCTCCCCCTGGATGATGAGGCCTTCCATAGGGTGTTATCAGTGTCTATTATAACCTTTTGGATAGGGCCTAGGCACACCCCCGCGTGTGTTGGCTCAGGGAGTATCCTCTATATGGAATGGGCTCCTAAAGTCCACACCTATGCTAGAGATAGGTACTGAACTTCCACAGGAGGTCCCATCGATTTCCGATGTTTCCTCACAGAAACACATGTTCCTGGGGTCTGGATCAGTCCGATACTGGTATTCCAGCTATCAGTCTGGGGAGCAAGAGTTCCCTGATGTTCAATTCAGCTGTTTCTCTGTGTTTCACCAGCTTAGTCTGGACCCCTTTGTTCTTCCCTCGTCCTTCTCTGAATCTGGGTTTCAGTTCAGTTCAGTGATTAGTTGTGGGTGTCTGCTTCTACTTCCACCAGCTGCTGGATGAAGTCTGCAGATGGCATCTAACTTAGTTATCAATCTCAATATCAGGGTAGGGCATTTAAAGACGCCTCTCCTCTGTTGCTTAGATTGTTAGCTGGTGCCATTTTTGTAGATCTCCAGAAATCAGGCATTAAGGAAATGTCTGGAATTTCATTTTTTAAATGATCTCTCTTGCTTTGTGATTTCCTCTAAACACCAACCACATTTGCACTTCCAGCTTGCAGGAGAGTGAATTGAATGCAGGATTTCTTCACTTAAATGAAGCTTTCTCTTTCTTTGCGATTTCTCCTGAAGAACAAACACAGGTCTCAGGAGAGTGGCATTGAGTGCAATTCTTCTTGCTTTTACAGTTTAAGGATTTGATTGTTTAAGTTCTAAATTGTTTAAATTATGAACCCTGTGATCATACATACACAAGAAACAACTTTTTTGGTTAAGCTTTCTTTTTTGTTCTGTAAATGTGGCTTTATAAATAAATCCTAATGAGAGTTTTGCTTTTTAACTCCACTGATAATTCATGAATCAAACCACTAATTATTTTGAAAATGATTTTTTGCAGTGAATTTTCAATAAATTTGAGATTTTAAAACATACTTTACATGTGAATTCTTGAATACAATGTTAATGTTTAATACACATTTTATTTTTAAATCTACCATTAGTTGGTTTTTACAAATATATCTCAAAACCGCAAAGTCAGAGACAAAGTTTTATAGTAGGTGTTCAGTGCCACATAATTCACTGTAAAGTGTCATGGAACATACTACATCTTAAATTACATGCCATGGATACAATGCATGTGTATGTTTTCTTTTGTTTTGAGTATTTGTGTGATTTTTTTTAATTCAGTACTATTGTTAAATCAGGAAGTAAAGCTTAGGATGATGATAAGTACTGATATAGTCATCTTGTTGGGGAGATTGATATTATCAGAGAACACCCTATATTCTTTTTTTCTATTTTTTAATTCTTTAATTACTACTCATATTTACATATACATCCTCCCATTCCATTGCCCTCCAATCCTCCCATGTTCCCCACCTATCCCCCAACCCATCTGACAACCCCTTCCCAGTGATAGTGAGGCCCTCCAAGGGGAACCTACAAATTCCATCATATCATTGGGGGAGTGCGTAGGACCTCCTTGCTTTACCTGGGATGCAATATTATCCCTCCATAGGGAATGGGCTCCCAAAGTCCATATATGCTCTAGGGATAAAGAATGGATCCACTTTTAGAGGTCCTATAGACTGTCTTGGCCTCCTACCTGGCACCCACATTCAGAGGGCTTGGTTTGGTCCAATGCTGTTTTGTAGCTTTATGACTAAGTTCTCTGTCCTATCAGTACGTCAGGTCCACTATTTCTGCAGTTTTCTCCAGCCCTGTCTTGGCTCCTTTGCTCATCGCTCCCCCATCTCCACAACTGGATTCCAGGAGAATGGTTCAGTGCTTAACTGTGGATGCCTGTTTCTGCTTCAAGCAGCTACTTGATGAAGGCTCTAGGAATAGTAACCAAGGTAGATATCAATCTCATTATAGGGAAAGGGCATCAATGGCATCCTCCCCACCACTGCCTGGCTTCTAAGTTGGGATCATCCCTGTGAATTCCCTAACAGTTTCCCTGTACCAGACCTCTCTCCACACCTGTACTGTCTGCCTGTACTATCAAGTCATCTCCTTTCTTGCCCTCCACTATTCCTCCCCTGTCTCAGTCCTCCTGTTCTCCTCCCCCCACCCCCTTCTTCCCTTCCCACCTACTTCCTCTCCCTCACCGAGGCTCCCATTTTGGTAAGGGGTTCTTGTACCCCTCCCCTTCTTCAAGGAACTATGCAATCTTCTCCTGGGGTCCACCTTGTTTCCTAACTCTTCTGGCAGTGTGCATTGTAGACTGGTAATCCTTTGCTCTATGTCTAAAAATAAAAAATGAATGATGTCATACCATGTTTATCTTTTTGTGATTGGGTTACCTCACTCAGGATGGTTTCATTTAGTTCCATCCATTTGCCTGTTGAATTCAAGTTTCCATTGTCCCCCCCCTCCCGCTGAGTAGTACTCCGTTGTGTAAACGAACCACATTTTCTCTATCAGTTCTTCAGTTGACTTGACTCACTATTTGGCACACTATGCACATATTTTAAATATGACCATAAAAAGTAAGAATAAAAACTCTGTTGAAAGACAACCATAGGATATCTCTTCATGCACAACGTAGGAATACTTAAATTTATAAAAGACAGAACAGTATACCTACTTTATAAGAGGCTAGAAATGGTCTTTATTCTTAGATCCTCTATTGACAAGGCTATTTATGAGAAATTCCAAAAAGGCTATTCAAGTTATTATTAGGTGAAGAAAATTATCAATCAAGAAAGTATAACAGTTTCACCCAGGATAATATAGTTCCAAAAATCTGAAAGTTTTCCATGAAAACATCTTGGAAAGATCAGAAATAAAAGGAACATACATAAACATAATAAAGGCAATATACATAATTGTAGCAACCAACATCAAACTAAATGGAGAGACACTCAATAAGATTCCTCTAAAATCAGGAAAAAGTAAAGACTGACCACTCTCTCCACATCTATTCAATATTGTACTTGAAGTTCTAACTATAGCAAAAAGACAAAAAAAAAAAAAGGAGATCAGGGGGATAGAAAATAGAAAGGGAGAAGTCAAACTTTCATTATTTGCAGATGATGTGATAGTTTATATAAGTGACCCAAAACATTCTACCACAGAAGTCCTACAGCTGATAAACACAATCAGAGAAGTAGCAGGATACAAGATTAACTCAAAAAGTTTGTAGTCCTCCTAATAGGTAGATGATAAAAAACACTGAGAAAGAAATCACAGAAAGATCACCCTTTACAATATAAAGAAACAACATAAAATATCTTGGGGTAACTCAAAACAAACAAGTGAAAGCCCTATATAACAAGAACATTTAGTCATTTAAGAAAGAAATTAAGGAAAATATCAGAAAATGATAAGATCGCCCATGCTTTTAGAAATGTATGGTCAACATAGAAAAAATGGAAATTATACCAAAAGCAATCTACAGGTTCAATGCAATCCCCATCAAAAACCCAGCACAATTCTTCACAGACCATGAAAGAATAACACTCAACATTATATGGAAAAACAAAAGCCACACGATAGCCAAAACAACTATGTATAGTAAAGGAACTTCCAGAGGCATCACAATCCCTGACTGCGTACTCCACTATAGAGCTATACATCTGAAAACAGCTTGGTATAAGCACAAAAATAGACAAGTGGACCAAAGGAATCATATCTCAGACCCTGATATTTGTACAAACACATATGAACACCTAATTTTTGGCAAGAAGCTAAAACTATATAATAGAAAAAAGAAATTACTGTTAACAAATATTGTTGGAATAAGTGGATGCTCCCATGTAGAAGATTGCACTTAAGATTGTTATGTATTGCCATGTACAAAACTTAAGTCCAAGTGGATCAAAGACCTCAAATTAAATATAGCTACACAGAACCACTTAGAAAGAGAAAATGCAAAATACCCTTGAACCATTTGGCACAGGAGACCATTTCCTGAACATAGCACCAGTAGCACAGAAACTGACATGGACAATTAATAAATTGGACCACCTGAACCTGAGAAATTTCTGTCAGGCAAAGGACACAGTCAGCAAAACAAAAGCAGCCCCCAGAATAGGAAAAGTTCTTCACCAACCCCACATCTGACAAAGGACTGACCCATGAACTATACAAAGAATTCAAAAGACTTGTAGCCAAAACATAAAATAACTCAATTAAAATTGTGCTCATGATTTAAGCAAATAATACTCAACAAAGGAATGTCAAATGGTTGAAAGAAACTGAAGGAATTGGTCAACATCCTTAGCCCTCAGGAAAATGCAAATCAAAACAACTCTGAGATAACATCTTACACCTGTCTGAATGGCTGGAAAAAAACACCAACAACACCTTATGATGGAGAGGATGTAGAGAAAGGGGAACAATCCTCCATTGCTGGTGGAAATGCAAACTGGTAAAACCACTTTGGAAATAGGTATGGCAATTACTCTAGAAAATGTTAATCAATCTACCTCACGACATGACACTTCAACTCCTAGGGATATACCCAAAGGATGCATACTCAGAGCACAAGGACATCTATTCAGCTGTGTTCATGGCAACATTGTTTGTAATTGCCAAAACAAGGAAGCAACCTAAGAGTGGATAAAAAATGTGGTACTTATAAACAATTGAGTGCCACTAAGTGGTAAATAACAAACAAACGAACAATGAAATCTTAAAAATTATGGGCAAACAGATGGAATTAGAAGAAAGTATCCTGAGTGAGTTAACTCAGACACAGAAAGAAAAGCTTTCTGTTATCTACTCATTCATAAGTGGTTTTGACATACAGCAAAGGATTGCCAGCCTATATTCCACAAATCCATATATGTTAAAAAAACAAGGAGGATCCTCAGAGAAACATGCATGGATCCTTTCAAAAAGTGGAAAGGGACAAGATTCCTCAGTAATTTGGGGCACAGGGAATGATGGAGGGAGGGTTGTAGGAGAAAGAGGTGGGGGGAAAGGAATGGAGGATGAGAACATGAAGGATGAGGAAGGTTGAGTTGGGATGAGAACAGAGAAGGAAAGAGATACGTTAATAGAGCAATTATTTGCTTTTGGGGATAGTTGGCACTAGGGAAATCTCCAGCAATCCTGAAGGATGACCCCACCTAAGAATTGAAACTATAGTGTTCCCCTGGCCTGTGGGGTTCTAGTAATTTGTGGGTCATGAGGGAGACTAACCCTGAAAATAAATGGGCGAGAAAGAAAGAGCAAGACCAAGCAATAGTTGTCAAGGTCTGTTTATTAAACTTAAGCAATGAGTTTTTAAAGAGAAAGGAGGAAGCAAAGAAAGCAGAAGCAAGGGAGTGGGAGGAATGGGTGTTAAATGCCCTCAGGGGTGGGCAAGTGTCCCGGAACTTTCTTGTGGTTTATCTCGGAATGCTAACCTAAGGGGAGGGGTTCTTGACTAAATTGGTGGTTTAACATGGATGTCGCCAAGCCTCTTGTAAAGGAGACTTTTATATCTGACCAGGGCTAGCTCCTGACATCTCCCTCTTCTATGTATAATAGAATGGAAAATCTGTCTTAGGCTACATGATGAGCATCCACAGCCAGGACCCTATGTTTATGGTATTGTCATTTATATGACAGTGAGATGTAGAGCCTGTGTCTTAGGCTACATGAGGTGAATCCACCCCTCAGTACTCAGGGGACCTTTCATAAGGCTAGCAGCTTGAGAGTGCTTGGACTGGTCCCCTGGGGTCACAACCTCATGCTAATCCTGTCATTGAGGAGCACTACAGCTGGTGTAGTTGTAGATCTGATAGGGGCTTGCAGAGGCAAAGGCAATCGAAGGTGAGAAACACACAAGTAGCCAAAAAGACATCATCTTTTATCTAAAATTAAGCAGAATTAGAAGACTTCTCAGGGGCTTCCCTGGGTGGATTATATAGTTTTAAAAGGCGTTCAGACAACCATCTCACATTATTGGACTGAGTATCAAAAATACATGCATGTCCTTTTCCCCAAATGAGGACCGGGTATGGGCTGTGCCATTTATGAGTTAGGGGATCCTTCCATACGGTCTGAGCATAGTTTTGAGCCATTGATGGATGTCAGGGGTGATCAGCGGCTGATTTTTCCTGTAGTATCATATGTGAGGAAATTTAGCACAAACAATGCATGATTGAGTAGGTTCTTATGATTGCCTTTAGTGGGGTATAGAATTCCTCCTCCTGAATATAGTTTAAATAGCATGCTTTTCTAAGACCCTCGGAAAGCTGAGGCTTCCAGAATCTTAGCCCAGGACCGCGGCCACCCCAATCACAGAATGGAGGCGAAAGCTTGATGCAAATTGCATGAGGCTTTATTGTAGTTTAACGAGCTAACCCCATGTTAGCTCGGGTCTTTGACCCACCCACCATGGCGGATGGCTAGCAAAGAGGGCTCCTAGGGGCTCCCGAAAGATCTTATAGGGCAGCGTAAGGGGAGTGCCTAGGGGTACGTACAGGCATACGCACAGGCTCACAATTGGTGTGCTTCCAGGCTTGGAGGGCTTGCCCTGTGTTGATTGGTCAACTGGTTGTTATGGCCCACAGGCCCTGCCAGGGTGGTTGCTATGCTCTCTACCTCATTGCTGTGCACTCATCCGTAAAGCACACCCAGAGTCGTAAAGCATAGAGCCACCAGCTAACTTCCGATTGGTTCCTTGTCACGAGACAGGCATCTGATTTTCTAGTGACTAACTTCTGATGGGTTCCTTGTCATTAGACAGGCATCTGACCTCTAAGTGACCAAGGCAGGTTTATGGCAAGCACGTGTTCGGCTGTTACGGCTGCCAAAAGGGAAGCTGGTTCCTTCATTTTCAAGTGTTTGGTGAGCTCTCTCAATGATCCCCTGGCCCTGGGTTTAGAGTAGGCTCGAACAAGAATGAGGAAACAAGTATCTGTGGGTGGTGGGCCAGAAATACCTGTGGAGAGAATCTGTACACCGTCATCAGGGTTAAGTTTTGAGTCGTTGGCGGCACACAGGTCCAGTCCTGCACTTCCAGGGATGGCTCTGTAGAGCTTGGAGGCACAGGTTGGAAGGATTGTGCCTGCAGGCTTGGCCCCAATTCTGGTAAGAAGGGGATTGGCTGTGGGGCCGTAATTTTTGACCGCTGAGTTAAGTTACTTAAGGGCTTTGAATTTTAATTTTTTAAAGGTGATTTTGGTTGTTTCTGTTTGTTTATCTTGGTCCTCATTATCTGACTCAGAGTCATTTTTATCCCTCTCATTAATTTCATCCTCTGAGTTTTCCTCCTCGTCCTCCTCGCTAGTAGTATGAGTAGAGTAGGGGTGTTGGTCAGAGGAGGAGGATGGATGTTTGGATCCCTGGCGGGTTAGGAAAGGAAAGGCCAGCTTAGTGGATTTGGAGATTTTTGGCCTGGCACCTGGTGGAAGGGAGGTTTTAGGGGCTATAATGGGCTGAGTGGGGAATTAAAAGATCGATCTGCCAACTGTGGTCTGGAGGGATGTGAGGTCTAGAGAGAGATGTGAAAAATCCTGCTGTAATTATAAGACCTCTTTAAGTTCTGATATTTGTTGTGTGAGATGTTTTTTGGCTTGAATTAAGGCATCAGTGGAAGATGGGAGAAGGGGATCCGAGGAATAGGGCAGAGGCCCTGTGGAGGCCATAAAGCCTGCGAAGGGAGGCCAGTTGGGGTTATGATAAGCAGCCACCGCTTCTTCCAGGTCCTCCTCATCTGAGGGACTTAGGTGATCGGTTTCTGGTTTGGGGTTTGAACAAAAGACAGGGTAATTTTTAAGGTTTTTAAGGGAATGAGGCTTGAGGCCCTTTAAAGAGGGATAGAGATTATGGGGAGGTGTTAATGGAGGCTTGTCTGTAAGATGTGCCAGGGGGGTTGGGTCTCTTCAGGGGGCATAGGGATGGAAATTGAAGGACAGGGAGAGGATGGAGGTTTGTCTATGGGGCAGTCAGAAGCAGGAAAATGAGCATGGGAGAGGGCCTCAAGAAAGTTTTTAATTGTAGAAGTAGGGTGAGCAGAGCCAGGGGAATTTGTAAGGATATCATTGATAAGATTCCATTAACTAAAAGTATGTAAGGGAACTGCCTCAGGTCCCTTTTTTTTTGAGCAATCTATTAAGATCCTCTCTGACCTTTTTCCAAGTTAGGGGATGAATGTCTGGACTTTCTAAAATGACCCATGGACATGTTTTGACAAAAAGGCAAAAAACTGAATCAAGTCTTTACATTTTACTCAAACTCCTCTTTCCCGAAAGGAAGTCTTAAAATCCCTAATGAATTTGAATTCTTTATACAACTTTTGACCCATTATTATGGAACAGAATGAGGGGGACTTACCAGGGAATCAGTTGCTCATGAGCAGTGAGAACATTCCCAGACCAACATCCATTGCAATCAGCGAGCAGAACTTCCTTGTCGTCATGCATGGCTGAGGGTTTCCTTTGGGGGGTCTCCATTCGGCAAAGAGTCCATACCTCGGGCCTCACGTTGAGTGGCATGATGGGGAATGTACTATGTATGTTTATCTTATTGACTGTTAAATAAAATACTGTTTGGCCAATGAAACTGCAAGTTAGGCAAGACTAGGAGTCAAAGAGGATTCTGGGAAATGTAGTAGAGAAGTGGTGATCCAGGCAGGAAGTGACATAGCAAGGAGAATCATATTTAAAGAAGGAGAAACAGGAAGTGTCCCTCTTTTCTGCTCAGCTCTTCTTCCAGGGGAGCAATGTGATCCACAAGCAAGGAGGGAGGCCATTAAGGTGTCCAATAAGATAAGTCTTATGAAATATGTAGATGTATGATAATTGAGACAGAGCTAACAGATGAGAATCCTAGTCATTGGCCAACCAGCTTTGAACCTAATACAATTTTCTGTGTATTCACTAGGGCCTAACTAGGGCAGGCAGCTTTCGTAAAGTGCACATGTGGCAGTGGGGCTTGGAGGCTTTTGGCGTAAAGATTTATCGTAACAGAATGGTGTCAGTGAGTAGGATGACTCCATGCCCCGAGGTTCCTGGAGAAATAGGGAAACCTGCTACCACAGCCTTCCCTGTTGGTCCGCTGAGAGGTATCGAAGAGCAGCTTCCATATGCTCGCGCTGTACTGGCGCTTCTGGAGTTTAGACTTGGCACTCCCAAGATGATAAAGACAGATCCAGATAAAGAAAAACCTTTAAAGGTTTACACTGTATTTAAAAATACATGTAGGCTTGTGAGAGAAGGAAGCAGAGGCATGCAGATTTCCACAGAGAAACCCTGTCTTGGGGAAAAAAGAAACAAAGGAAAGTAAAAATAAAGTAATAAAAAAGTCACATAAAGATGGAAAATCCACAGAGAATCTGGATACTATATGCCATATTGTTGTCTTTAAATTGTTTGATTGCAGAGGAAAGACTTACTGCTGCTAAAAACATTTAATTATAAATGCTGCTAAATTAATCCAATTTATACATTTTAAAAATGCTCTAACTTCAAAATTTAAGTCTAAAGACAGGCTACTTAGAAATAAAAGTTTTACTTGTATTTCCACAGAAAATAAAAAGCTATGGATTCCTTCCAGACTAATATGGTTTGATCAAGCAAGAACCCCTGAAGCTGAGACCATACAGTCTTACAGACTACAAAAACAAGGACTTGGTCAGGTTTCTATGCTTTATCATGATCCCCATGGTAAATGAACATCGCCCTCAATCAGCAGGAAGCAGTTTAGAAAGAACGGCGCCAATATTCCCAAATATTGTTTATAAATGTTTGTTTTCATTTAAATGGGGTTAGTTATAAATGATAATGAGCATAGTCAATCTCTTTTTAAAGAAAGAAAAGGAGAATAGGATATAGGAATAAATACTTTGCATTGGTATAGATTTTCATTTATTGATACAACTTGAAGGTCAATTTTGTGATATGTATGTCTCCTCTTGTTTAGCTGTTGTGTTTATACAGATCTTTTACCTATAATAGTCAGAACTTATAATTAGATTAGTTAGGGTTTCTAGATTTACAGAGATGTATTTGAGATGATTAGGTATTCTTCAAAACTTTCAAAGACCTACAGAAATATGGCATTTAAATAGTTTAGGGATTTCTTGGCAGTGAGACACAACTGCTTCTGGCACACCAATTACATGAGATAGGAGGATGGGCGTCAAAGAAACTTGGTATGGACTATGCTTTCAACATGGCAAGATTAACCATTTTGGCAAGAAACTGCTCTTGCCTGGCCATTCAGGACCTACAAGAAAATGAGTGCTGAACTTAGAAACAAGACAGTGCTGAAGGGTTCCTGTTAAAATGGAGAAGTGTGCTAGACACACTATGGCCTATAGGGTGAAGATGGATGCCCCATCGTTACAGAAGAACTTTGGGTGACCATCCAGGTAGTGAGATGTCCTGTCAATTCTAGAGTTTATATTTTATCCTTCTGTGGTCTTTGATAGAGTTGAAGACAGATAGTTATGGTTATAATTTTCTTCAGTTATTATAAAAGATAAGTTACCCTTCTTTTTATTTAGACAGAAAAGAGGAGATGATGGGGAATGTACTATGTATGTTTATTTTATTGACTGTTAAAATACCGTTTGGCCAATGAAACGGCAAGTTAGGCAGGACTAGGAGTCAAAGAGGATTCTGGGAAATATAGTAATTAGAGAAGTGGGGATCCAGGCAGGAAGTAATATAGCAAGGAGACTCATATTTAAAGAAGGAGAAACAGGAAGCATCCCTCTTTTCTGCTCAGCTCTTCTTCCAGGGAAGCAATGTGATCCACAGTCAAGGAGGGACACCAATAAGGCATCCAATAAGATAAGTCTTATGAAATATGTAGATGTATGATAATTACGACTGAGCTAACAGATGAGAATCCTAGTCATTTGCCAAGCAGCTTTGAATATAATACAAGTTTCTGTGTATTCATTTGGGCCCTAACTCAGGTGGGTGGCTGGCGTAAAGCTCACACGTGGAAGTGGGGCTTGGCGGCTTTTGGCAGAAAGATTTATGGTAACAGTGGCACCTGCCCTGGCATGTGGGGTTCTAGTAATTTGTGGGTCACCAGGGGGAGTAAGCCTGAAAATAAATGGACAAGAAGGAAAGAGTGAGACCAAGCAATATTTGTCAAGGTCTGTTTATTAAAATTAAGAAGGAATTTTTAAAGAGAAAGGAGGAAGTAAAGAAAGAGGAAGTAAGGGACGGGGAGGAATGGGTGTTAAATCCCCTTAGGCCTGGACACGTGTCCAGGAATTTTCTTGTGGTTTAACTCAGAACTCTAACTTAAGGGTTGGGGTGCTTGACTAAATTGGCAGTTTAGCATGGAGGTCACCAAGCCTCTTGTAAGGGAGACTTTTATATATGTCCAGGGCTGGCTCCTGACAATAGTGGAGAGGATACCTTAAATGCTCTTGCCCAATAATGAGATTGATGAGTAACTTCAATGCCATCAAAGTGCCTTCATTCATTAGTTGAAGGAAGGAGAAGCAGAGAATCAAAGGTTAGCACTGAGCTGATCTCCTGGAATCCAGTTCCAGGGAGGTAGGAGTGATGAGAATACAGGTGAACACCATGCTGGGGAAACAGACAGAAACAGCTTACTTGAGCAAGCGAGAGCTCATGAATACCAGTCTGACTGCTGGGGAACCAACATAACACACAACCAGGCCCCCAAGTGAGCATGTCAGCTGGAAGGTATTAGCAGATAATGGGGCCTATGGCAGTTGAACCCATTCTTATGCCTAGTGCATGAACTGGCTTTTTTGAAAACCTTTCCATGTGGAGGGATATTTTGCTCAGCCTAGATAGGGTGGGAGTGCCTTGGTCCTGCCCAAAAGGATGTCACAGAATTTGGTGATTCCCCTCGTCAAGCAACACCCTCCTTAAGTAGTGGATGGGGGAGGTCTGAGATTCTGAGTTAGTGGGAAGAGTGGGAGGATGGCAGTAGGAGGAAAATGGGATTGGTATTTAAAATAAATTTACTTCAATTTAAAAATAAAAATAAAAATAACATACTAACTAGTTCTAAGCTGTTTTAAATATTTAAGTCTTACAGGCTAAAGAGCAGTCACCTCACTAATGATTAAATTTTTGAATGTGATCAAAACTTTGCTGACACTTGTAATATGTACAAATATAATTCATTTATAAACACAATATTTAGACTTTTGTATATACATTCTTTCTTAACCCTAAAGCAAATACATAAAACACACAAAGTTTTTACATTGACTGTTTACCTTGTTGACAGGATTAGCACTAATGGATATAAACCAACAAAACAGGGTTCCATGAAAAATTTTCCCATTCCCTTTTTTAAAGGAACTAACTTAAATGAATAATTCCAATCCTACTGAACTATGACAGTTGCACTGCAATGGCCCTATGTCTGTCTTTAGAGAACCCAAGCAGAATGTGTCTTGTCATTTAAGCTCCTTGGATGTGATTACTTCTTTGTGTTCAAGAGATTTCATTCTTGCTGTAAAGTTGCTAGCATGAGATCTCTTCAATTATTTCATGTAGGTACTTAGTGCTATAAATTTTCCTCTTAGAATAGTTTCATAATGTTCCCTAAGTTTGGATATGGAATGTATTAATTTTCATTGAATTCTAGAAAGTTCTTAATTTCTGTATTTTTTTAACTTTTTACCCATTTTTCACTCAGTAGATTTGCTCATTTTCCATATATTTGTAAGCTTTGTGGTGTTATTAATATCAAGCATTATTCCTTTAAGATCTAATAAGATAGAGATAATTATTTCAATTTCTTTCTTTTGAAACATTTAAGTCTGAGTATTTGGGCAATTTTAGGGAAGCCCTGTCTCAAAGGAAACTCCACAGAGAAAGTTTAAAAAGACAAGATACTGGTAAGATTTCATTTTAACTTTGGATTAAGTAATAATGATAAGAAACTTATTAAACAAATATGGGAAATCCTATTCTAAGAAATCCCTCTCACATGAGCTGCACACCAGAAGCCTGCTGACACAGCAGCTCTCACCCTTGTGCACGCGAGCATGCTTGGATGGTGGCAAGGATGTGGTGTGCACCTGCTGGCTGGGGAAATAACTTCCTGAGAAAAGGTTAGGTGGCTATGCTGGGAAGAAAGTTTGGTTTAATCTGCAGAGCGTTCAGATTAGTGGTGACCCAGATATTCTGGAATAATACAAATGAACACTCCAAGAAACCTCTTTAGATCCTCAACCTAAACTTCTGTAAGTAGGTGGATGTAGACCTGACCTTCAGGAAAAAGGATCCCATAAGGGTTTTATGTTTGATATCAACACCAATGAGCAAACATTCCAGCTGGTGGCAGAGCCAGAGGCCAACATGAATAGGTGGGTCTAGAGAAATTCCAGAACTGCAGCTTCAGTCAGACTAAAGAGAGCACAGACTCCCTGAGAAATCTTTCTTTAGTCAACCATACTCCCTACTCTCCTCCAGCTGAGTTCAGCAGCTCCAGTCAGCACCTGCTCTGAGAAAGGATGTCCTCACAACTTTCACACTCTTACCATTCCTCTGTGTCAAGCCACATCCGGTCTGACCTTGTCCAACAGTGCATCATATCAGTCAAGAGCAGGCTGGTAAAAACCCACAGAAACATCTGACCTGAAAAAGGCAAACTCACAGCACCCAGACTGATCGCTGAGAAACCAGCATAGGACTCATCAAGAATCCTGGAAGGTAGGTGTCAGTGAAGACGCCTCAGAAATCTATTGGGCCTCTTGTAGTTGATCAGTATTTATCCCTAGAATAGGAATGGACTTTGGGAGCCCACTCCATATAGAGTGTTAATCCCTCAGCCTAGACACATGGGGGATGGACTGGGCTCTACCCCAAAGGATAGAATGCCCTGGGCCTTATCCCAAAGGATAGAATGCACACTCAAGAACCCCCATGGAATGCCTTACCCGCCCTGGGCAGCTGAAAAGATCCTAGATATGTAGCATGTTAGTGGGTCAGGGGAGGAAGACAGGTAGAGTAAACTGGGATTGGCATGTAAAACAATCTTGTTTCTATTTTCAATAAAATGTAAACAATAAGATATTGTAAAGAGCTAGAGATGGTGGTGCACACCTTAATCCCAGCACTCAGGCGGCAGAGGCGGGCAAATTTCTATGTGTTCAAGACCAGACTCATCTACAAGTGCTAGGTTCAGGACACCCTCCAAAGCCTGTGATGAATCCCCCTCAATAAAAAAAAGAACAAAATTGTAAAGGTAAGGATAAGAGAAAAATCATTAAGCTCTTTCTGAATCATGGGACAAGCAGTGTTACAGATATGAAAATATGACAATTACATTTCATTTCCTCCTTTACTTTGCAGGAAACAAGAACTAAATCTAACTTCTGGAACTTTTAGGGATTTTCTAATAACATTCTATTTTATACATACTTATACACAAGCATTTACAATGTATTGGTAGTCTTGTAATAAACAGATAGTTTTTCCATTAAAATAATCATACATTAATTCATAATAAATTATAACCAATGCTTCGCTATCAATGTACTTACTACTTAGCAACACAGAGAATCTCAGATCTTCATCCAAATCTAAAATTTACACTATCTTATGTAAAAATAGTTATGTAGTAGAAGAGTTGCTTAGTTTGAGTGAAGCCAAGATTCTATCTGTAACAGGATAGAGGCATCCATGTTTCTTTTATTTTTTTTCTTAACTTAGTTTATTTTCTGCATTACTGTGTTTAATGTGCAACTGCTATAGGATTTAAACCTGTTAAAATATTTGTTAAAGGGTGAGGTAAGACCTAACTTTTTGTATTTGTTTATTTATAAAGTCTTAAAATGTACATTGTTAATATATGTATACATCACTGGAAATTAGAATATTATATTTGGTGTACAACAATTCTTACGCATTGATAATTACAGATGATTAAACCATATCTTGAGAGGGTGATGCTCAGGAAATCACAAAGAAAAGAGAAAGTAGTCCCTGTGATTGCTTCCTCATTCCCCTGCACCCTCTTAGAATCCACTGCTCAAGACTGTGATGTACTTTATGGCGATTTGCTCCTTCGTTGTTTCAATTATTTTTAAAACATTCTTACACTATTCTGTGAAGAGGAATCCGCGAAAACGCTTCCTGGTCCTTAGCGACTTTAAAAGCCCACATTAAATCTAAAGACTTAATGCAGTACCCCTCCCCCAACTCCTCGGACAGACCCGATACAGGAAGTGCATCACAATCCCATTCAGGGAACGGACCAGGCTGCCTAGGAAACCATAGGAACCAAAGTTTGTCTTATTTGGCGATTTCCTTCAGGGCAGCAAACAGGGTTGCACATCCAGGCTGCAGCCGAATAGCTTTGAGCTTTGTTTTAATTATTTAAATGAAAACTCTTCTTTATTTGCAGTTTTATTCAATCAGCAAATACAGTCGCACTTCCAACACGGAGGAGAGTAGATTTGAGCACGGAATTTCATTTTTTAAATGATCTGTTTTTATTTGCGATTTACCCTGAGTACCAAACACACAGAGGGACTTACAGGATGCTGGAGAGTGACTTGAGTGCAGCATTTCTTACCTTAAAGAAGGTCCCTCTTTGAGATTTCTCCGGAGCAGAAAACACAGGTCTCAGAAGAGTGGAATTTAGTGGATTTCTTCTAACATTTAAAGTTTAAGAATTTCCTTGTTTAAGTTTAAATCGTTTAAATCATGAATTTGGGACATACATATTTTACAAGATACACCATTTCTGTACAGCTTATTTATTTATTTATTTATTTATTTATTTATTTGGCAAGGTATATCCTGAAGAGAGTTTTGCTTTTTAACTCCCTCTTTCTTTGTCTTTCACACCTTTAATTTGCATGTTTTAGCGACTTGTTTTTTCAAAATCATTTATTTTGAGTAAATTTTAATGACTTTTAAATTCTGTTTAAATGCTTAGGACTCTGAAAATCAATGTCCCTTACTAATATTTGGTATTAATGGATCCTAGTAGAAATTATATTCTTATTTTATTTGTGTTGTCTATGTGTTTTTATGCTATTTCTATATGTAGTATGCATGAAGATATTAATGGAAAACTTGCAGGTAATTTCGTGTTCTTATTTGGATCCCAAATTTATTCAGTTGACCATTTGTTGTGATATTTATTCTTGCCTGACTCTGTGTTTTATTTCCATAAGTATTGTTGTCTACAGTTGTTTTAGGGTTCACAAGTCTAGAAGAATCTCTTAAGTTAAAGTTTCCATGCATTTTAATAATGTGATCGAGGTGATAGTCTGGTATGCTTATTTGCTGCAATCTCCAGGTGGTGTTGAGGCTCCTGACACCCTGCTGAAATCAGTTTCACTGGATGCTTGCATTTGGGAAGCACCATTCTTTTCAAAGTCACTGGCAGGCTTCCTGAAGAAACAGGGGTTTGTGCCTCAAGGCTAGGTCATAATGACCAATTGAAGGTTCACACTTTTGTTCTGCATTGTGATGGCTTGGTGTGAAAGAGAGTGGTGATCTTCTCCCTGTTTTCCTTTGTCTCTGCTTAAATCTATTTAAACTGGCTTTGGGAAATTTACCACAGGTCTAATACACGCCAACTGTATTAAAATGTAACCAACAGTTAAATGTTTACTGCTTTCAATTCCTGTCATTTATGATCCTTTCTCCTTGAGTTTTTCTTTATTTTAGATTGGCTAGATATTTTCTCCTGAAAAACAGGCAGTATTTTTGTAAAGTATTATTTAATATGTATGGAATTATTATCATCCTGAAACAAGTTTCTATTCACCATCTTTATATTATAAATTACCTTTTATTTATTTATTTTGATGTGAAAGCTTTATTCAAAATGAGTAATGTCAATGAACTTTTTTATAGTAGCTAGTATATTGTGATGGTCCTCTATTGTTCTCTATATATTACTTTTCTTTAGTTTTGTAATTTTATAGCAAATTAATTTTAACATGAGATTTGTTTAAACAATATCAAACATACTCCTTAGTGTTCAACAACAATTATAAAATACCATCTAAAAACTATATGTGTTTCTTGAATTTTCTCTTCTTTGTTTTTCAACAAGTATGGGGTCACAGTCCTTCCTATCCTCACTTACCACAGTCTAGCGCTTAGTAGTTTCTATTAAATTCCCCAGAAATTGGTCTTTTAACTTTGCCACTTCCCTTTCCCAATAAAAGGGTAGGATGATATTTCCTCAGAAATGTGGGAACCAAACATTATAATTCAGAGTTCAATCATTTGTGGCTGTTCCAAAAAGCCACTTAGTGAGGAACTGAAAATTTGTGACTATTGGTCATTAGTAGTTAGGGCAAGAAAACTGTGATAGTCCGCATGTGATTTAAGTAGACTTAGATGGGTCTCCCATTAAAGAACTGCTTACCAATGGAGGCTTTAAAAAAACAAATTAATCCTTAATCTTGCAGATCCTTCCTCAAGGTAAAAACATGGTAGAATATACCCAAACTAATGACCGTAACCTTATACTTGGTGACTTCTTTGTATTATCTCAATTTTATACTTTAGGGTGGAAATGTTAATATAACATTTGAGTAGGTAAGATAAAGGACAAAATTTCACAAACATGCCACTAAGAGTTGCTATCCTGATATTACCCCACCATTTTTGTATAAATGCCTAAACAGTTTGGCTACATTAACTGTCATTTTATTTTCATGATAAACACATTCTAGTGGTGATACAAAAGAAAGAAAATAGAAAAGAAATTGTAATGGAAATTTTCCCTTGTGTCTATAATTTCTGCCATTGAAAAGCCAATGCATTAACTGGATCAGATTTCTGTTGCTTTATTTCACATACATAATTTTATCATCATTTACATATCTGACCACAATTATTTCTATGCACTGTATAGCAAAGAAGTACTCTAAAGGATAAATGGAACACAGGAATGGGAAGTGTCATGAACTCCTGAGCTAATTGGGAGCATGAGGGTAAGGGAGAAGGAGCTGCCACAATAAGGACAAGAGAAGAGGAGTAGAGGAGAGGTAATGGGAGAGCCGAAATATTGAGTTGGGGGAAGAATAGAGGAGAGAGAGCAGCTTGAGAGATACCATACCAGAGGGAGCCACTATAGGTCCAAGAAGAGATCTGGAACTAAGGAGATCTCCAGAGACCTACAAGGATGACACCATCTGACAATCCAGGCAATGGTGGAGAGGATAACCTAAAAGCCCTTACCTGAAAATGAGATTGATGACTACTATTTATGCCATCCTAGAGCCCTCATCAAGTGGCTGATGGAAGCAGAGACAGACAGCCACAGAAATACACTGAGCTGAAATCTGGAACTTAGTTGAGGAGAGGGAGGAATGAAGGCTGAAGGGGTCTGTACCAGGTTGGAGAAACCCACAGGAACAGTTTGTCTGAAAGGGAGAGCACATCGACCCCAGATGCTGTCGGGGAGGCCAGTACAAGACTGATCCAGATCCCTGAACATGGATGTCAATAAGGAGGCCTCTGCACTCCAAGGAGCCTCTGGTAGTGGATTAGTATTTTTTCCTGGTGTTAGAAGGGACTTTGAGAGCCCATCCTACATGAAGGGATACACTCTGGCCCTGGACACATGGGGAAGGGCCCAGGCCCAGCACAGGAAGATTTAGTGGACTCTGCAGAGCCCCTGTTGAGGGCCCTACCTTGCCTGGGGAGTGGTTGGTGGATGGGGATGGGGTGGGGGGTAGGTTGGAGGTGGGGGAGGAGGCATGGGAGCGAGGGGAGGGAGAGGGAGAAGGGACTTACATGTGAAATGAGAGCTTGTTCCCTAACTTGAACTAATCAGTTAAAAAAAGAAATAAAAGCCAACAACATCAAAAAAATTTTTTTTTCTTTCATAAACATGGGCAGTCAATGGCACTCCATGCTTACCAGCACGGCTCATCTTCCTCTACATCCTAATAATTCCAACCTACATATTTTGGAAAGCTTTAAAAGTCAAAGATATATTATGTTTAAAAATTATTCTTTACCTCCACAGGAAAAATTATGTAGGTTATTAGTTATTTATGATAGCTGAACACAGCAGCTCCCAAGAGAGAATGTTCACCCCAGCTACTGGCTGCAGGCAGTGCTCCCCTGCTGGATCCTTGTGCCAGGAGGAAGTCTTTCTGCAATGCACCTCACCTTGGGCAGCTAGCAGCCAACTCAATGAGAGTGGGGAAGGTACAGGTTTTAATAATATAATATGATGTTTCCATCTATATGTCCTTGTTAATAAAATGTCTGTTCACCGCTTTTTCCCATTTTTCTACTTTGAATTTTTGTCCATGTCACTGTTTTCTATAGATTCTCTATCAGACATATGGTTTCTTAACTTTCTCACATAGCTTCTACCAGTGAAAATTAAGTACATTTTACCAGCCCTTCATGCATGGCCAGTCACTGACAAAAGAGACATATCTGGGAATTACCTCAGTCAGTAGAGAAAGAGACTCCTAATTCGAACTTGTGCCTTTCCCCCTTTGAAAGGGCAATGAAATCTACTCTATTAATTAGAGTTATGTAAACTCTGTAAATTAACATTCACCAAGGTAATAATGGTTTTAAGGATATAAAAGATATTTTATTTTTGCTACAGGTTACCTCCTTGCCCAGCCCTCAGGGTTATGGTAATTCATGGGTTTCAAGGAGGACTAAGTCTGAAAATAAATGGGCAAGAAAGAAAGAGCAAGATCAAGCAATGTGTCGTCAAGGTCTGTTTATTAAACATAAGCAAGGATTTTTTAAAGAGAAAGGAGGAAGTAAAGAAAGAGGAAGTAAGGGAGGGGGAGGAATGGGTGTTAAATGCCCTCAGGCCTGACCAGGTATCCCAGAACTTTCCTGTGGTTTATCTCAGAACACTAACCTAAGGGGTGGGGTGCTTGACTAAATTGGGTGTTTAGCATGGAGGTCGCCAAACCTCTTGTAAAGGAGACTTTTATATCTGAACAGGGCTGGCTCCTGACACCTCTTTCCCTCTGCCAAGGAAGATTGACAATGTGGTCAGCTTCTGCCAACAAACTCTAAGGAAAGACATAATTCATTTACCTATTTGCCATTTATTTTGGACACTGACAATTTTCTTCTTTCACTACCTCTGTTCCCCATGGCTTCTTTGCTGAATGTTGTGCCTTTCCAGGGCCTGGTTGGGCACATGTTTCAAAAATTTCCTTCCTGTTCCATCTACAAGGGATCTACATTCTGATTACTGACAGTTACTCTGCTCTTTAAATGTTCTGTCTGTTTGCTAAGCTAATACCAGTTACAGTTAGGCTGGTGGCCTCTAAGTAAAACATCCCTCCTCAGCCTCTCAATTTAAATCCAGTTCTCCAGACAGATCCTAGAGTAATGTCATTGTATCTATCCAGATTTAACTAGACAACAATCTTGATGCTTTCAGAGATCTACAGAATATTCAGAATGTTGACTAAAAATTATAAGACAAAGAATCCCAGATCCTGACACTGAGCCAAAGTCTCTAAAGAAGATTACAGGATACCTCAATTTCTACAAAACACTGACCAGTGTGCAGGATGCTCCAATGTATAACTGCTGCCAGGACCTGGCACAACTGTGAACAATTGAAAGGACATTGGAGAATTGATTGTACCCATTTTGCACTGGGTACAATAAAGTCAGTGTTTTCCATGTTACTCTTCCAAAGACAAAAAAATCTCACCTTATAAGGCTAGCAAAGATTGATGATGTTCTTTGACAGTGCCTGGTAATGGAGAATCGGGTATGGCTAACTGTATATGGACACTGCCATTTTTTAATAGATTCATAAGCGATATAAAATTTTCTCCTTCCAGATGTCTGATAGTATTAATGGTTAAACTATAGCCAGCTTGATAGCTCGTTTAATAAAGTTCTGATAAGCTGATAAAGCAATGACTACCTACTGCTCAGCCACAAGCTCAAGAATAATTTATTTTGGTTGTCATCTAAATATAAATATAAAGGCCTTTTAATAAGGCCAAAGGAACCTCTGTTTAATCTATACCTCACTCCCTAGACAGAAGAAAAATGTACAAACTTCTAACTCAAACCTGTATTTTTTGCTAGGACTCAAAGGTATAAATCTGATCCTGCTGTTTTACAGATACATGATGTCTGCTTTTTCTATAATTTGGATTTCAGTACAGATTCATAATGTTAATAATATATAGAGAACTGATATGTTCTTTTATAGAATAAAGTTCATATAGGCTTCAGTGGATCAAAAGTCATAAAGTGTATTCCTTACTTCCCATCCTCATAACCTCATCAGATCTTTCTTTTTCTCATTCACAAAATATAACATGTCTACAGCCTGTCCTTCCTCTACTTCTCCTAGACCTACCATACATCCCATCCTACCCAGATCTACTGATTTTCTTTGCCCTTCAAAAGAGAGTAGATCCCCAGGATATCTGCCAAATAAAGCAATTTTAAAGGCAATATGACTAAGCATAAACCCCTATATCAAGGCTAGACAGACTAGCATTGACTCTATTCTGTGGTTATAACTGGCTACTATTGTGCACACCAATAATGAAAAGAAGCAAAGTCAGCTATGAAAAAATGCAAAACATAGAGTATAACAAGAAAAGGAATACTAATATGTGTAGTATTAATAAGCCCATTGTTCAAGGAAAACTGTATTTAAAGAAAAGCCTGAAGCTATATGGAAAACAGGATGTTGAGCCCTTTGTCCAAGACTGCCAGCCAGTGAAGATTTCAGTTTGTGGAATAGAAATAAAGCAGGGCTTCAATTCTGAAGCATACCATGATCAAAAGCAAGCTGATGCAAATATTTTTTAAACATGGAATCCAAGTGTCAATGCCAGCAACAAGAAGGGTTGGGCAGGTAGAGCCACATGGCTTTGATTTTAGAGTCAAAGTGATGAAAGAGTTGAGACATTTAAAGAAAAGCTGCACACTGGTGTAGAAACAACCTAATAGAGAATTGTGTGCTGCAATGGACAAATATGGGAAGAAACTGGAAATTTGAAGAGTGCTTTGTTGTGGCATATTGCTTTACAAAGTGTGAAGATGTTTCACTGTGATTGGCATAAGGAAAAGCTAAATGATCGACAGCTAGGAATAATATTGTGTCAGAGAAATTGAGTGGAAGAAGAAAGGCAGAGTTTTGAGGAGACACCAGTACTTCCTGGAGCAACATGGGCAGTACAGTTTACAGGTAATGAAGCCATGAAGCAGAAAATAAATCAAATAGACATGGGTTAATTTAAATATAAGAGCTAGTCAGAAAAACATCTAACCTATCAGCTGAGATTTTAATATTAATGATCTGTGTCAATGTCATTATTAGGTTGCCAGCAGTCACTATGAAAATAAGACTTCAGTGCTTTGCTATTAGACATGAACAGCTCTCTTTCTGTGCTAGTGAAACAGTGTGTAACTGTAAATTACATCACCTATGACATTCCAGGGATGCCTTCTGCCATGTTTCCCACCAGATGACCATGAATCAGGGGAGAAGGGGAAGGAGAGTGAACTGGGAATGACATGTAAAACAATCTTGTTTCTAATTTAAATGGAGAAATGGAGAAAAAAGAAAACTTGGGCTCACATAATTTATCACATTTTTATAAATTTCTCCAAAATTTTATTGAATCTAATAAAACAATGCACAATGCTTAAGGCAAAAATCATGAGGGTAAGGGTATATATAAGTACTTAATATAAGATCATATATTCATGTCCTTTTGTAAGGAGGAACAAGAAATTGAACAATTTAAACACTGTTCTTAGAATGTTTTCAAATACAAGGAAATAAGTTAACAAAATAAGAGTATATCTTTTCCAGAGATCAAACTCCAATACTGATTTATATTGCAGAGTTACATTTTCATTATGTGTACACTTATACACCAATCTTAACACACATCAGTTTAGGTAATGAAATTAATCAGAGCCTACTTAATCATTTGACAAAAATAAGAGTAATGTTTCTTCAGCCACATTTGTTGGCATTTGACCCTCAAAGGTATGAAAACATAAGGCTGGCGATGTAGAAATTCTTTCCCAATTTGTATCTAACAAACTAAAAATGAGCAAATGATGCAGAAAAAAAACTCAACCAAAGTATACATATGACATTTAGAAAGTAACTTTTGGGCTCAGCAAAGTTTCTCAGGAACACATTGCTCACCAGGTGATCTCTGAGAACAGGGCCTCTCAACCATCCCTGTACACAAAACAAAGCAACTAAGTAATTTTTCTATTAACAGCAATGTGTAGGCAGAAGATAGTGTTCAGCTTTATCCTGCTACACACTACTCCTAAATAAACTCACAGAGGCTTATATTAATTAAAAACTATTTGTACTTAGGCTCAGGTTTTTTATTAGCTGGCTCTCTCTAACTCTTAACCCATTTCTTTTAATTAGAGAGTCTCCAAGTGGTTTAGCATACCAAAGGAAAACAGCAACCTAACTTCCTAGAAGTTACATGACAAGTGTCTGGAGACTCATTCTCTGTATATCTCTCCCAGAACTCTTCTTCTCTGGTTGCATTTCCTATATGTTCTCCCTGGCTACATACTGCCTGGCCATGTGCCAATATAGATTTAAACATCAACCAAGAAGAAAAATATATATTCACACCATATAGAAGGGCATCCTGCATCATGCCCTTTTTTTTCTACTGTAGAAAAGTAGGAATTTTTAAATGTAACAAAGTCCAATTAAGTATTTCAAAAGTTAATAATCAAAAACTGTAGTTACCAATATGTCGTTCAGTAACATTTCACAAATTTTAAGAAAATATTCGATCAACTATCCTATCCTTGTTATTTTAAAGATTTAAATGCCACTTATATTTATCATAATTAAGAAAACCCATAACCATAATTATTCCAGAAGAATAATATATAAACGTTCAAGTGAGGAAAGATATTTCTCTTCCAAGAAATTCAACCAAGGTTTCTCTGTACTCTTGTGCATCCCCCTAAAGACTATATACCCAGAATGTCTGACAGACTTTTTGATGAAGAAGGAACATGAAGGATCATCCTTTCCACTGGCAAACTCAGAAATCACTCTTCTTTATAACATTTTTTTTCCAGTTTGGACAACATGCTGTCAAGAAGTCAAGGACAGAGAAGTTTCTTGTCCAAATGGTTGATCCTGCCATGTGAAAGGCAAAATCCATAAGCAATTTCTTAGATGACTATCTTCCTCTCTGATGTGATCTGTTGACTTCACAAGATGATTTTATTTATGCATAACCAATTCCTATCTCAACCAGTTAATGTATGTAATGAGAGTTTTTTTTTTTTTGCAAGAAGATGATAGTTTATTAGGATATACCAATGGCAGGGAAGAAAGCAAGCTTAATCCCTTGGAACACCCAGGAGTTTTCTGTCTCTCAATCCTCAAAACATGCACTTAGTGACAAGGTGGAAACTTGGCAGGAAATCATCTAGTTGATACTTTCATTATAATCACTTTTTTAAGGAAAAGTTTGTAAAAGAAGAAAAAATTTAGCTATCATTGGAAGCTCTTGTAAATGATAAAAAAAAATGGAAAAAGTAACCGCTGCCAAAAAAAGAAAGAAAAGTTAAAACAACTACCAGTGAGTATTTCACTAAAAACTATACATTCAGGCAACAGAATGCTGATTATGCTACATGCACATCAAAATTGATCTATGTCTATAAACCCTTTTCTGCCAAAAAGACTGGGTTGAAACTTTATATACATATTTCACTATAAAAATCGAAAGCCACAATAATCACTCTTTTGAAAGAACAACATAGGATACATGTATATGTCACAGGCTGGACTATTTATATTCATAAAATATACAACAGTATTCCTCTTTTCTCGGGAGCGGGATATTGTAAGTATGCTTAGATGCTCTATTTACAGGGCTATTTACAAGTAATGCATAAAATGATACTCGTGTTTTTACTTAGGTCAGGATAGTTAGCAAGCAACAAAGTACAGGATTAATCCAGGAGAACACAGCTCCGTAATTCTGAATAGTTTACATGAACACATTTGCTGTTGCTTAAATAAAGTCATCTAATTAAAAAATATTTACATTTTGACACATGAGTAAAATCCAAGTCATCTGTGCCTTCCCCTAATCTTGAAGTAGGCACTTAAAGTTGCTCAGTGAATGGAAAAGAAAGAGACTTTATAACTACTATGAAAAATTAAGTGAGTAGTAGAAACATCATTCCTTTAAACACAAAAATAAAATTTCTAAATACAAAAAATAAAAAAAAAAGATCTTACTACACTTTTCTGAGGAAAAGGTGAAGGGACTTAAATAGCAGCTTTTCACAATTGCAGTCATGAAACTCTGTGTTTCATTATATAACAGAAACACACAGAGACCCTGAATTACACTATACTCTAATAATAAAATCTACTAAAATAATTTGCTATAATGAAAATTATATATGCAGAAACATAGCATGCAAATATTCTAGGCATAAAACTAGATTCTACCAAAGCATCCTTTAAGAGCTGACCTTAAGATCTAAGGCAATCTAACACAGCATTTATTGCTTATCCTCCAGCCTTTGTGCTATTACAGATTGGTTATATAATCATCAGTATTGAGGGTTAAGTATTTTCTAATTCCAAATTATAATTTTAGTAATGGTTTTTATTACTTAATCAATTATTAAAATTTGTTAATCTGCAATGACAATAATTTGTTCTATTTTTCTCCAACGACTTAAACATTCAGAATTTTAATGTGTTCCTTCCTCTTTTAACAATACTTCTTCCTTAGTGTTCAATGCTTAAACAACTTTGTGAACTATTCTATTGTGAATTGATAAAATGAGCTCTCCTTCCAACTATCTTCAACTGTCATGTCATCTATGTGTGATTTTCATTTAAATGCAGAGAAATTTTTGATTTAGTATACAAAACAAGCAAAAGAGACACATTTAATATTTAACATCCAGACCACACATACTCCACCCCACTTTGAGACAAGATTTCTCGTGTACCAGCCAGGCTGGCCTGAACTATATTATGATGTCCAGGTTAACTCTGAACTCCTGATGTTCTGCATCTACATCCCAAGAATGCTGAAATGCTAGTCAAAAGCATTTAGGCAATGGGGAATTGCCTAAATTCCCCATTTAGGCAGTTAGGAATCCATCAGGAGCTTCTGGTTGGCAGACTCTTTTGCAGAGATGGGGGTGTTTATATCAGCTGGACTGGTTCACATCCATAGCAAGTCTAGGGCTCACAGTTTTTAGGAGCAGGCTGTATTCAGCAACTGATATTCATCTGCCAGAAGGGGAAATCTGTTGGGACATGTTTAAACTGGGAACAGAAGTTAAAACTTATATCTTATTGGGACTCTTAGGCCTATATTTTTAGTGATCAAGAAGGACAGGAGTTCCAAGACAAGGGAGAAAATCCCATCCTCAGGAACAAATAGATGGGATAAGAAAAGTTGTAATTATCTGGAGTCCTTTTTACTTGTGAGAAGTGGATCCAAGCTTAATGACTTTTGATCCTCTGAAGCCTATATGAACTTTATTATATAATAGGACATAGAAATTTTAGATATTTTATCATTACCAATCTGTATTGAAATCCACATTGCAGAAAAAAACAGATATTGGGTATTTGTAGAATGGCAGAAATATATTTATAACTTTGAGTTCTAGCAAAACTATAGATTTAGGTTAGAAGCTTGTACATTTTTCTTCTGTCCAGAGAGTCAGGCATAGATTGGACAGAGGTGTCCCTGGCCCGATGAAAGATGAAAAGCCCCTCAAGTTTACATTTAGACGACAACCAAAGTAAACCCAAAAACCTTGAGCTTGTGACTGAACAGCAGGCAGTTAGCTTTATCATCTTATCAGAACTTTATTAAATGATCTATTAAGCTGTCTATAGTTTAACCATTAAAACTATCAGAGATCTGAGAAGGACAAATTTTATACAGTTTCCGAATCTATTAAAAATGACAGAGTCCAGTTCATATACAGCTAACCACATCCAAGTCTCAATAGTGTTGGGAGCAGAAGTAAATCTTCGCCATGTCTATAACGTGAGAGTTTTTTTATAAAGTGTGGAAGAGGGACGGAAAAGACTGACCTTAATTTGTCTAGGCAAAGGTGGTGCAATCATTTCTCCAGTGTCTAGTAGCCTGTCCACATTCTGAGCCTGGTACTGCTTGGTCAGCTTTGTCACAATCCATGGAGCCCTGATGGGGAATGTACTGTGTATGTATATCTTATTTATTATTGAATAACATACTCCATTGCTGGTGGGAGTGTGAACTTGTAAAACCACTCTTGAAATCAGTATTGCAGTTGCTCAGAAAAATGAGAATCAGTCTACCTCAAGATCCATTAATTCCTCTCTTGGGTAAATACCCAAATAATGTATGTTCATACAATAAGGACATATGTTCAACCATGTTCATAGCAGCATTGTTTGTAATAGCCAGAACCTGGAAGCAACCCAGATGCCCCTCAACTGAAGAATGGATAGAGAAAATATGGTACATTTATACAATGGAGTACTATCCAGCAGAAAAAAGCAATAGAATTTTGAAATTCACAGGTAAATGGATGGAACTAGAAGAAACCATCCTGAGTGAGATAACCCAATCACAAAAAGACAAACATGGTATGTACTCACTCATCTATGAATTTTAGACATAGAGCAAAGGATTACCTGCCTACAATCCTCTTCACCAAAGAAATTAGGAAACATGAATTACTCTAGTAGATAAATGCATGGACCCCAGGAATTGGAAGGGGCAGGAACTCCTGAGCTAATTGGGAGCATGAGGTAGGGGAGAGGGGCTGCCAGAATGAAGGCAGGAGAAGAGGAGAGGAGGAAATGGAGAAGCAGAAATACTGAGTTGGGGCAGAATAGAGGAGAAACGGATGAGAGATACCTTATCAGAGGTAGTAATTATGAAAGATTTTGGTTTGCTGAGGGAAAAAGTTTTGAAAGATTTTAGTTCACAGAGAGAAAGTGTCCCACAGGCCTTGGCCCATTATAAGTAAGTTGGCCCCAACCCAGGGCACATCCTATAGTTTAGATGGGGGCAATCGCCAAGACAACACTCTTTGGGTCACACCTGGCTGGCCAACAGAAAATCAAGGACTTTGCAAGGTACATTCTGTGGTTATTCCTTTGTAGAAAAGCAGGTCACACC
Organism: Cricetulus griseus; assembly: GCF_003668045.3. Classification (NCBI taxonomy): domain Eukaryota; kingdom Metazoa; phylum Chordata; class Mammalia; order Rodentia; family Cricetidae; genus Cricetulus; species Cricetulus griseus. The sequence continues at coordinate 136,797,556 of NC_048596.1, forward strand.
TGGTTGACCACTCTAACATGACATCATACTTTGTAATCAATCACTTTGTGCCCCTTGCCTATATGCTGATCTGCCGTTTTTTTCCAATATAATGAGCCTGTAACCCTTGCTGGGGTGTGCAGATTTCCTGATATTGCTAACACCCAAATGCCCATTTGCTTTTGCAGCTCTTGGTCTAGTTTCTGAGTCTCTGGGGCTTCTTAGGACCCTGTGCCCCTTCTGGGTCTGGGGGCCTTTCAATTATAGATCCAAGGACAGATCTGCCACTAGGGAAACTTCCAGAGATCTACAAGGATGACACAAACTGACAATCCAGGCAATGGTGGAGAGGATAACCTAAATGCCCTTCCCCTACATTGAGATTGATGACTACTTTTTATGCCATCCTAGAGCCCTCATCCAGTGACTGATGGAAGCAGAGTCAGATATCCACAGATACACACTGAACTGAAATAGCTGCAGAGAAGGAGGAATGAAGATCGAAGTGATCCGTAACAGTTTGGAGAAACCCACAGAAACAGCTGGCATGAACAAGGAGAAACAAATCGACCCCAGATGCTCTCTGGGAGGCCAGTAAATGACTGAACCAAATCCCTGAACATGGATGTCAATGAAAAGGCCTCTTTATTCTAGGAGGCCACTGGTAGTGGATTAGTATTTTTCCCTTATGTAAGAATAGACTTTGACAGCCCATCCCATGTGAAGGGATGCACTCTTGCCCTGGACACATGGGGAAGGTCCTAGGCCCAGCCCAGGATGATGTGGTGGACTTTACCAGCCCCTGTTGAGGGACCAACCCTGCCTGGGGAGTGTAGGGTGGATGTGGAGGGGGGTATATCAGGGTGGAATGGTAGGGGTGAGGGTGAGGGGAGGGAGAGGGAGAAGAGATTGACATGTGAAACAAGGTTGTTCCTAATTTGAACTAATAAAATAAATCCAACACCATTTCATAATGAAAGCCTTGAAAGATAAGAGCTAAAAGATATAATAAAAGCAATATACAGCGAGCAACAACTAAAATGAAACTAAATGGAGACACAGTATGATTCCTCTAAAATAAGGAATAAGTAAAGGCTGGCAACTCTCTCCATATCTCCTCAATATTGTCCTTGAAGCTCTACCTAGAGCAATAAGACAACAAAAGGAGATCATGGGGATACAAATTGGAAAGGGAGAAGTAAAACTTTCATTATTTGAAGATGATATGATAGTTTACGTAAGTGACCAGAAAACTTCTGCCACAGAAGGCCTGCAGCTGATAAATGCCATTAGTAAACTGGCAGGATATAAAGTTAAGTAAAAAAAAATCAGCAATCTTCATATATATATATATATATATATATATATATATATATATATATGACTAACAGCCTGAGAAAGAAATCAGAGAAACATCACCCTTTACAATATCAACAAACAACATAAAATATCATGGGGTAACTCTAACCAAACAAGTGTAAAGCCTGTATGACAAGAACATTAAGCCATTAAAAGAACTAATTATAGAAGATATCAGAAATCAGCAATCTACAGGTACAGTGCATTCCCCATCAAAATCTCAGCACAATTACTCACAGACATTGAAAGAACAATACTCAGCATTATATGGAAATACAAAAAACACAGGATAGTCAAAACAAATTTGTATAATAAGGTAACTCCCAGAGACATCAATGTCAATGACTTCATGCTCCACTACAGAGCCATACTCCTGAAAACAGCTTGGTACAGGCACAAAAATAGACAGGTAGGACAATGGTATCAAATCTCAGACATTGATATATATCCAAACTCGTATGAACACCTGACTTTTGACATGGAGCTAAAATTAAACACTGGATAAAAGAAATCGCTTATAATAAATAATGCTGTCATGAGTGGATGCTGACATGTAAAACTATACAAAGTACTCAAAACAATTGTCATCAAAACATATAATAACAAAATTTAAAAATGGGGTACAGATCTAAACAAGGAATTATCAACAGAGGAATCTCAAATGGCTGAAATGAACTTAAGGAATTGATCAACAGACTTAACCATTAGGGAAATACAAACCGAAACAACTCTGAGATGCCATATTACACTTGTCAGAATGGCTAAAATAAAAAATGCCCGCAACAGCTTGTGCTGGAGAGGATGTTGAGAAAAGGGAACACTTGTCAATTGCTGGTGCGAATACAAACTTGTATAGTAACTTTGGAAATAGGTATGGAACTTACTCCTGAAAATGTGAATCAATCTAATCAAGACCCAACAATGCCACTCTTAGAGATAAACCCAAAGCATTCACAATCATAGCTCAAGAACATTTGTTCTGCTGAGTTCATGGCAACATTGCTTGTAATAGCCACAACCTTGAAGCGGCCTATAAGCCCTTCCACAAAAAGAGTGGATAAAGAAAATGTGGTACATATACACAATGGAATACTACTCAGTGTTGAAAAAATGAAATCTTGCAATTTTTCAGGCAAACAGATGGAATTAGAGGAAACCATCCTGAGTGAATTAACCTAGACACTAAGAAAAGCATGGTATGAACTCATTCATGAGTGTATTTTAGACATACAACAAAGGACTACCAGACTACAATCCACAACCCCAGAGAACCTAGGAAACAAGGAGGAACCTAAAAGATACAGGCATGGACCCATCCAAGTAGGGAAAAAGGGACAATATCTAATATGTGTAGGGAGACACCCTAGCCCCGCCCAATAGTCCTGGGACAGGTACCAGGTGGACCTGGGACTCACCCATAAGGGCGTGGTGAAGGAAAGCCGGGGTGACATAAGAGAGCTTCTTAAGGGGCTGCACGTGGGGAACCTGTCCCCTTTTGTTCTGGCCGCGCTGGCTGGGTTCTATAACCTAGCTCTGGCCTGTGTTTTACCTTGGTGTCTTCTGGAATAAAGAGACCTTAATCCTACAAATATGTAAATTGGGGGTAGGGTGAAGGGAGGATAGAGGGAGAAAAAGAGATAGGGAGAAAGGGAGAGAGAATGATAACATGAAGCATCCAAAAGGTCGAGTTGGTTTAAGAACACAGAAAGAAAGCAAGGAAAGAGTTACCTTAATAGGGAGCAATTATGGGCTTAAGGAGAAATACAGCACTCAGGAAATCTCCAGGGATCAACAAGGATGACGCTAAGAATCTAAGCATGAGTTGAAAGGATATCGTAAATGCCCTACGCAATAATGAGATTGATGACTACATTAAATGCCATCAAAGTGCCTTCTTTCAGTGGCTGGTGGAAGCAGAAGCAGAGATTCTAAGGTTATCACTGAGACATACTCTTGGAATCCATTTGTAGACAGACAGGAGTTAAGAGCATACAGATCAAGACCATGCTGGGGAAACACATAGAAACAGCTGACTTAAGCATGTGGGGGCTCATGAACCCCAGTCTGACAACTGGGAAACCAACATAACACATAAATCAGGTATCCTGAAAGTGGGTGTCAGGTAGGGGTCTGTGCATATTATGGGGCCTCTGGCAGTGGAACCTGTTCTTGTGGATACTGTATGAACTGGATTTTGGAAACCATTCCTGTGGAGGGATACTTTGTTCAAAGAGATAGGTAGGACAGTGGCTTGGTTCTGCCCAAAAGGATGTGACAGAATTTGGTGATTACCCAAGCCAGGCTTCACACTCCCTAAGGAGTGGTTGGGGGAGGTCTAGAATAGGGAGATGATGGGAAGAGTGGGAGGATTGCAGTGAGAGGGAACTGGGAATGGTATGTAAAATAAAATTGCTTTCAATGTTAAAAATTTTAAAACATCCTACTAACTTGTAAAAGCTATTAAAAATAATTAAGCCTAACAGGTTAAAGAACATTCACCTCATTAATGATGAAATTGTTTAATGTCATCAAAACATTACTTACATTAGTAATACATTGAAATATAATTCATATATAAAGACAATGTTTAGACTTCTGTATATACATTTCTTGTTAACCCTAAAGCAAATACCTAAAAAATACAATTTTTGTTAATAGACTGTGTACCTTGCTGTCAGGATTAACACTAAAGGAGATAAACTAACAAAACAGGTTTCTCTGAAAAATTGGTACCACTACTTATTTAAAAGAACTTGCTTAAATAAATAAAAGTAAATAAATAATCCCAATCCTACCTTACCATGACAATTACACTACAATTCAGGCATCTGTGTTTCTAGAGAACCCAACAAGGATGTGTTTTCCTGGGAGTAAGCCAATGTAGCCATGACTCATGTTTCTGGCTGGTGGCTGTTCCTGGGGCTTGGTTCAGTGAGTTCTCTGCTACTGAGATCAAGATACAAGTCCCATTCTTACCTCACCCCTGTTATTTTCCATTCCTTCTGTAAAGCCAGCAGGGTCTTTTACAAAGTACATAGCAGAAGCTCATTTCTTCAGGCCATGCAGATCATAAAGACCTAAACTTATCAAGATCCAGAGACCACACATTAAACAAATATTGGTTTGACTTATAAGTACCTAGATTTTCTTTAAATACTGAATTAGAATCCAGAAGACTAAAGACCTGAACTCAAGTTAACTAGGTGATGGATGAAAGAAATGATTTCAAACAAAAGGAAGTTAAAACTGAGGTAAAATTAATAATTTATACTCCAATGTGCTAAAGGCTCTTGGCATTTGGTATTCTCTCAGCCTAGGAAACAATGCAGTCATTGCCAAATTTTGCAATACTAAAATGTGTTCCTGAGAACTGCTTCTGGTTTTTTCTTTCTCCATACAATTTATCATTGCAGGAATACACATATTTTATTCCCATTCAAAGATCTTCTCAATACTATGATGCCAGTTCAGGAGATTGGAGAACTCCCACTCTGTTATCATGTATGAAAGATTTACCCACATCAAGGCCATGGAAAATATGCACTGGATGAGTCAGCATCATACAGCACACACACATACACACACACACACACACACACACACACACACACACACACACACACACACACACCAAAAGGGAATAGGACTTATTTATGTAGTACTTATTTAGCCCTTACTATGTGCATTACCCTAATTGTACTTTAGACAAATGCATAATTTGCAACTTTCACCTGGAGACCAAGGTATACTCACTGACTGTGAGAAGTCTCATAAGTCCTACATCAAACATCAGCATTACTGAGCACACACACACATGTCAGGCTTCCCACAATCCAAACAAACCAAATACAGTCCTGCATTCCTTGACTACTTCTCTATTTTTTTTTTACCTAGTTTTCTCTCTAGAATGGAACCCTTCCTTTGGTGTGTATATTTAAAATACACACTGATACATGATATAGGTTTGCCACTTTTCCTTTATTGAACATACAAGGAGCCATGCTGTCTTGTTAATTTCATTCAGAGACCTTACCAAGTCCATACAGACAGTTTTCTTTTACTGCTTTAAGAACAAATCTAACAGACTGGAAAGAATACATTTTCTCAGTGTTGACTTTACTCACACTGCCCCATTGATTCTAATTTCTATTTCCTCCTCCTCTCTCCCCATCTTGTTCTGTTCTTCAGAGTTCCATTCTATTCTTCAGAATCATGTGACTAATTGCCAAAATATATATTTTGTCATATTACCTGACTCCCTTGATTGCAACAAGAATTTCCAAACCTTCATTTTGACTCAATTTTATGTCCTTTTTCTCCCTCTGAGAGAAACAGTGAGAATAGAGAACTCAAAGTACTTGGCTTTGCTTTTCATATATGACTAATGATGTTGAATATTAAATTTTTTGATGTTTGACAGTATTTTTTATTAATTTTAGATAAACAGAAAACAATCTTATTTTAAATACCAATCTCAGTTCCTTCTCCCTCCCTTCCTTCTACTCCCCCAAACTAAGCGCACTGACACACACACCTGCTCCTCAGGGAGGATGTGGCCACCATGGGGGATCATCAAAGACTGCAACATCTTTTGGGGCAGGATATAGGACCTCACTGATGTATCTAGGCTGAGAGTGTATCCCTGCAAAGCCCACTCAGGCACTAGGGATAAAAATTTGTTCCACTTCCATTCCTCAACAATTCATATTATATCTGCTAAGAGCATTGTAACAATTTTTAATAAGGATGTTTGGTTTTTTCTTTTTAGATGTTTAGTGTAAAATCTTATCTTCTATCAGAAGTATAATATGTTCAGATTATGCCATTCGATTCATGGCCTCTTCATTCTAAGAATAGTGTAGTATGATTTAAAGAAGATGCTTTGTATCATACATTCCAATTTACTACTTTCAGTGCAGTCAGTGTCCTGATATGAAGTCCTCTCCAGTGCCCATGTGTTCACGTGCATTTGTTACTTTCCCTCCTCTTAAATTTATCAGATCTTTCTTTTTCTCTGTCTCACAAAATATATGCCAAGTGCAGTCTTTCCTTCCTCCACTTTTCCCAGCTCTTCCATACCTACCTTACCCTACAGGTCTACTATCTTACTTTTGCCCTTCAAAAGAGAGCCGGCTCCAAGAACATGTACCAAATAAAACATTCTTAAATGCAAATTAACTAAGCATAAACTCTCATATCAAGGCTAGACAGACTAGCATTGATGCTATTCTGTGATTATAAGTAGCTACTATTGTGCACATCTATAATGAAAAGAAGAAAGATCAGCCATGAAAAAATACAAAATATACAGTTTAACAAGAAAAAGAATACTAATAAGGGTAGTATAGCTAAGTCCATTGCTCAAGAAGAAAACATGTTTAAAGAAAATACTGAAGCTACATAGAATACAGGATGATGATGAGTGCAAGACTCCCAACCAGGTAAGCTTCCAGCTTGTGGAATAGGAATAAAGTATGGCTTCAACTGGGAAGAATACCGTGATCAAAATCAAGCATATGTAAATGTATTTAAACAAGGAGTTCAAGGGTCAATACCAGCAACCAGAGGAGTGTGGTAGCTAGAGCCATAAGGTTTTGGTTTTGGAATCAAAGAAATTCAAGTGTTGAGACTTTGAAATGAATGCTGCTGGGTGTGGAAACAACCCAAAAGAGAAATATGTGCTTCAATATGTGTTTCAATAACAAATATGGGAAGAAATTTAGAATTTGAAGAGTGCTGTGTTGTGGAATATTCATTTACACAGTGTGAAGATGCTTCACTGTTTTTTTTTTTTTTTAAAAAAGCTAAGTGGTCAGCCAGGCAGGATATTTTATCAGAGAAAATGAGAAGAAGAAGGACAGAGTTGTGAGGAGACATCAGTACTCCATGGAGAAACACAAACATGGGCAGTACAGAGTAAAGGTAATAAAGCCATGAGGCAGAAAATAAATCAAATAGACATGGGCTACTTTAGGTATAAGTGCTAGTTAGAAATATGTCTAATCTATGGCACAAAAATAGACTGATAGACCAATGATTCCACCTATGGATACCTTATTTTTGACAAAGGTGCTAAATCTATACAATGGAAAAAATAGCATCTTCAACAAATGGTGCTGGTACAATTGAATTCGGACATGCAGAAAATTGCAGATAGATCCATACCTCACCATGCATAAAACTTAAGTGCAAATGGATCAAAGATCTCAGCATAAATCCAGCCACACTGAATCTTCTAGAAAAGAAAGTGGGAATTACCCTTGAACAAATTGGCACAGGACACTGCTTCCTGAACATTATGCCAGTAGCATAGACACTGAGGTCTGCAATTAATAAATGGGACCTCCTGAAACTGAGAAGCTTCTGCAAGGCAAAGGAAACAGTCAGTAGGACAAAACGACCACCCACAGAATGGGAAAAGATCTTCACTGATCCCACATCTGACAGAGGTCTGATTTCCAAAATATATAAGGAGCACAAGAAGCTAGCCACCAAAACACCAAACACTGAAATTAAAAAGTGCGGTGCAGAACTAAATAGGGAATTCTCAACAGAGGAATCTGAAATGGCTGAAAGACACTTAAGAAAGGCCTCAAAAATCATTGGCCATCAGAGAAATGCAACTCAAAACAACTCTTGAGATACCACCTCACGCCTGTCAAAATGGCTAAAATCAAAAATACCAATGACAATCTATGCTGGAGAGGATGTGGAGAAAAAGGAACACCCCTCCATTGCTGATGGGAGTGCGAACTTGTAAGACCACTCTGGAAATCAGTATGGCAGTTGCTCAGAAAAATGGGAATCAGTCTACCTCAAGATCCAGCCATTCCTCTCTTGGGTATATACCCAAATAGTGCATGTCCATACAACAAGGACATATGTTCAACCATGTTCATAGCAGCATTGTTTGTAATAGCCAGAACCTGGAAGCAACCTAGATGCCCCTCAACTGAAGAATGGATTGAGAAAATGTGGTACATCTATACATTGGAGTACTACTCAGCAGAAAGAAAAGCAATGGAATCTTGAAATTCAAAGTCAAATGGATGGAACTAGAGGAAACCATCTTAAGTGAGGTAACCCAGTCACAAAAAGACAAACATGGTATGTACTCACTGATATATGAATTTTAGACATAGAGCAAAGGATTACCAGTCTATAATGCTCTTCACCAAAGAAACTAGGAAACATGAAAGACTCAAAGGGACAAATGGTCCCCAGCAATGGAAGTGGTATGAACTCCCAAACTAATTGGGGTCATGAGGGTGGGGGGGAAAGGAGCTGCTACAATAAGAGCAAGAGAAGAGGAGTAGAGGAGAGGAAATGGAGGGGCAGAAACATTGGGTTGGGGGAAGAATAGAGGAAAGAGAGCAGGATGAGAGATACCATATCAGAGGGAGCCACTATAGGTCCGAGAAGAGATCTGGAACCAGGGATATCTCCAGAGACCTACAAGGATGACACAATCTGACAATCCAGGCAATGGTGGAGAGGATAACCCAAAAGCCCTTCCCCTAAAATGAAATTGATGACTTCTTTTTATGCCATCCTAGAGCCCTCATCCCGTGGCTGGTAGAAGCAGAGACAGACATCCACAGATATACACTGAGCTGAAATCGGAATTTAGTTGAAGAGAGGGAGGAATGAAGAGTGAAGGGGTCTGCACCAGGTTGGAGAACCCCATAGGAACAGTTGACCTGAACAAGGAAGATCACATCGACCCCAGATGCTGTCGGGGAGGCCAGTACAAGACTGTTCCAGACCCCTGAACATGGATGTCAATAAGGAGGCCTCTGCACTCCAGGGTGCTTCTGGTAGTGGATTAGTATTTTTCCCTTGTGAAAGAAGGGACTTTGAGAGCCCATCCCACATGAAGGGTTACACTCTGGCCCTGGACACATGGGGAAGGGCCCAGGACCAGCACAGGAAGATTTGGTGGACTTTGCAGAGCCCCCGTTGAGGGCCCTACCCTGCCTGGGGAGTGGTGGGTGGATGGGGTGGGGGGTGGCTGGGGGTGGGGGAGGAAGGTTGGGGTGAGGGGAGGGAGAGGGAGAAGGGACTTGAAATAAGCTTGTTCCCTAACTAGAACTAAAAAATAAAAAAAAATAAAAAAAGAATTATGTCTAATCTAAAGCTGAGCTTTTATAACTAACGATAAGTCTCTATGTCATTGATGACAGGGAGCCAGATTTCCTGATGAAATATCAGCATAAAGTGTTTTGATATTGGATATAAACTTGCAGAATGCAAAGATTGCCTGTCTAGTTTTCAGACTTGCTTCAGTCTGGCATTTACTCACTATACTTATTTTTCTCCCTTTTGGAATGGTAATGTAAATCTTGTGCAAATTTATGACAGAAGTATATGATATGCCATTGTATTTTTATTTTACAGGATGTTGTATTTAAGAGATTTCTGTGAAATTCTTGCCAAAGAAGCAAGAAGGCTGACTTCAGATCTCCTTTACCTTACTTGTTCTGAATCCAACCCTCACAGTCTCATCCCACTCCCTGTAAGGTCTTACTTTCCTATATGACACCATGCCCAATGTATCACAAAATTTTTTTTCCAAAGTTCTTTCCCTCAACTCATCCCATTTTCCTAGCCTCCAACACTACCAAGTAGTTTCCGAAATCTTACCAGCTGAGTACCTCAGAGAAACAGGTAAACTGAATGAAGACCATTACCACCCCTTCCTCTCTGACAAACCCAATTACTCATTCTCATCCCTAGCAATGAAAAAGAAAACCTGGTACATTCTTTTCACACTACATGCCCATATCTCCTGTGGATTTTATAAATATTCTATTCCTAATTTTCTTTCCAGATTCCTTGAAAAATCTGGAAAGCAACCTAGATGCCCCTCAACTGAAGAATGGATAGAGAAAATGTGGTACATTTACACAATGGAGTACTACTCAGCAGAAAAAAGCAATGGAATCTTGAAATTCACAGGTAAATGGATGGAACTAGAAGAAACCATCCTGAGTGAGGTAACCAAGTCACAAAAAGTACAATCATGGTATGTACTCACACATATATGAATTTTAGACATAGAGCAAATGTTTACCAGCCTATAATCCTCTTCACCAAAGAAACTAGGAAACATGAAGGATTCTAACGGTTAAATAGAACTCAGGAATGGGAAGTGGCATGAACTCCTGAGCTAATTGGGAGCATGAGGTTAGGGGAGAGGGTGTTGCCACAATAAGAGCATGAGAAGAGGAGTAGAGGAGAGGAAATGGAGGAGCAGAGACATTGAGTAGGGGGAAGAATAGAGGAGAGAGAGCAGGATGAGAGCTACCATATTAGAGGGAGCCACTATAGGTCCAAGACGAGATCTGGAACCAGGGAGATCTCCAGAGACCTACAACGATGGCATGATCTGACAATCCAGGCAATGGTAGAGAGGATAACCTAAAAGCCCTTCCCCTAAACTGAAATTGATAACTACTCTTTATGCCATCCTAGAGCCCTCATCCAGTGGCAGAAACAGACATCCACAGATATACACTGAGCTGAAATCTGGAATTTAGTTGAAGCGAGGGAGGAATGAAGGGTGAAGGGGTCTGTACCAGGTTGGAGAAACTCACAGAAACATTTTGCCTGAATAAACGAGAGCACATCGAACCCAGAGGCTATCTGGGAGGCCAGTATAAGACTGTTCCATCCCCCTGAACATGGATGTCAATAAGGAGGCCTCTGAACTCCAGGGAGCCTCTGGAAGTGGATTAGCATTTTTCCCTACTTTAAGAAGGGACTTTGAGAGCCCATCCCACGTGAAGGGATACACTGGACACATGGGGAAGGGCCCAGGCCCAGCAAGGAAGATTTGGTAGACATTGCAGAGCCCGCGTTGAGAGCACTACCCTGCCTGGGGAGTGGTGGGTGGATGGGGTGGGGGATAGGAAGTGGTGGGGGAGGAGAGATGGGGGGAGGGGTTGGAGAGGTAGATGGGACTTACATGTGAAACAAGCTTGTTTCCTAACTTGAACTAATAAAAAAAAATCCTAACCTAAATGAGTAGATGACTATGGAGGTACAAGAAGTGTACAGAACACAAAATAGATTTGTTTTTCAGAAGAGAAAATCCTCCTGGCACATCATAACCAAAATATTTAAAATACAGAACACAGAAAGTGTATTAAAAGCTTCAAGGGTAAATGGTGAGGTAACAGATAATGGCAAATCCTTACATTTCCACCTGACTTCTACGTGGAGATGCTAAAACCTAAAAAAAGATAGGAAAGATGTGCTGTAGACTCTAAGACACCACAGATTCTTATAAATGTAAACATCTCAATTATCATAGGTGGAAAAATAATAAGTTCCATGATAAAAATTAATTTAAGGAAAATGAATCTAAAAATACAGGCCTACAAAACATTAGAAGAACAATTATAATCCATGAAAATTAACTACAACCAGACAAACACACAGGTCATAAATGATCTTAGAACAGAAATTTCAAAAGAAAGGAAACACACACACACACACACACACACACACACACACACACACACACACACACACACACACACACACAAACACACACACACCACCACCACCACCACCGAAAACAGCAATAAACAATTTACCAGGAATCTACAGTCATTGGTCAGTGATCTCTTAATATCATTGGTATCAGTTCTGCACCAGATAGACATAGACCTCATAATGGATGTGAATACAGAATCCATGTTTTAGCTGCATCCATGACAAATTCACCAATATCAAGGAAGACATTGTAGAATTCAATGAAAATTAATACACAGCATATGCAACATAATGAAAGGTATGCTGTGAGGCATATTCATAGCAATAAATGTCTATTTAATAGAGGTGGAGATATCGAATACTAGCAACTTCACAGTACACCTCTCAGAGTAAAGATTTAGAAAAGGATATTTTAAAAAATGACTTGACTAGCAAGAATTTATAGCCATTTTAATATCTAACAAAAGACTTCAAACCAAAAATATCTACAGAAATAAGGAGGAATACTACATACTCATCGAAGGAAAAATGCAGCAGTAAAAGAGTTCCCTTCTTAACATGTATGACTTAAAGAAAAGAAGGACTCATGTTTGTAAAAGAAAGATTAATGTTGCTTAAATCACTTGTGGCTCTCAAACACTGATAGTGGGATACTAAAATACCCACCCTTACCAGTTTACAGGTCATTCAGAAAAGCTAAACAGAGAAGTTGGAACAAACAGATGTTACAACCAAAGAGGTCAATCAGATAATTACAGAACATTTCACCAAAACACAAAAGAATATATACTCTTCTTAACACTGCATGTATCTTTCTCTAAAATTGGCCACATGCTCAGACATAAAAACAGTCTCAACAGATAACACACATTGAAATAGTTATCTGTATCCTATTAGATCTTAAAAGAATATAGCATGATAGTAAAAACATCATAATTCTTACAAACATGGAAAGTGAACATCTCGGCTTATGGGTCAAAACTGAAAAGAAATTAAGGACTTACTAGAATTCAATGGAAATTAAAATATACCATAACCACACTTATGGGACACACTGAAAGCTATGCTAAGAGGAAGGTTTATAACACAAAGCACCTACATAAAATAATTGATGAGATCTCATATTAGGAACTTCACATCATGAAGGAATGCTGTTGAGCAAAAGATGTAATCACATCCAAGGAGATTAGATGGCAAGAAATAATCTAACTCCGGACTAAAATCTAAGAAACAGAAAAGCAATACAAAGAATCAATGAAACAAATAGTTTGTTCTATGAAAACTAATAAGATCAATAAAAGTTTATCCAAATTAACTAAAAATCAATAAAAACTGCAAAATTAACAAAATCAGAAATGTAAGGAGGCATAGCAACAAAAAATGAGTAAACCTAGAGACTAAATACTTTGTCTCTCTATGTACTTGTGATGTTTCTCTATTAACACTTTTTTTTCTCTCTTATAAGTGACCATTATCAAAAGCCTCTGGAGGTGGACTGGCATTTTGCCCTGGTGGGTGGGAGGGACTTCGAGAGCCCATCCCACTTGAATGGATTCGCTCTGTCTCTGAACACATGGGGAGGGGCCTAGGCCCAGCACAGGAAGATTTGGTGGACTTGGTGGAGCCCTGGTTGGGGGCCCTACCCTGCCTGGGGAGTGGCGGGTGGATGGGGTGGGGGGTAGGTTGGAGGTGGGGGAGAAGGAATGGGGGTGGGGGGAGGGAGAGGGAGAGGGAAAGTACATGTGAAAATATTAATAATTTAATAAAAAATGCAAAAAAAGAGGAAGAACAGTTATTATGTTGTCAACAACTGATTTAATGAGATTGAGAATACAATTCAATACAAACAAATACATAATCCTTTTTAAGTAAATTGATTTATTTAAATTAGAAACACCTTTTTACATGTCAATCCTAGTTCCCTCTTCCTATCTTTCCCCCCTACCCTAAGAACACCCCTTATCCCATCACCTTTGTGCCTCCCAGGGAGGATGAGGGCTTCCATAGGGGATCTTCAACATCTGTCAGGCCATTTGGAGAAGGTCCTAGACCATCCCTCATGTGTCTAGGCTGAGAGAGCAACTCTATATGTTAAGTGAGGTCCCAAATCCATTTGTGTACTATGGACAATTACTGAACCACTACCAGAGAACCCAGAGATTAAACAGACTTCCAAACTGACATCCTCAGAAATCACTCTGGGATCCATGAGCTCCCCCTTTTCCAGGTCAGCTGTTCTGTGCGTTCCTCAGCCTTCTCTTGATCCTTTTACTCATCACTCCTCCCACTCTGCAAATGGATTCCAGAGATCAATTCAGTGTTTAGCTGTATGTGTGTGCTTTTGTTTCTATCAGCCTCTGGATGAAGGCTCTAGGATGGTAGTCATCAATCTCAATATTGGAGAAGTGTATTTAAGGTAGCCTTTTGTCTATAGCTTACAATCTTAGTTGGTGTCAACCTTGCATGTCTCTGATCATTACCCTAGTGCCAGATTTCTCTTAACTTATAATGGCTCCCTCTATTATGGTATCTTTTTCTTGCAAACCTATTCTTCCCCTGTTTCTATCTTCTTGCTCTCTCATATCTTCCTCTCCCACGATCTTTTTACTAACTCCCACACCCCTCCACCCATATTCCCAATTTGCTCAGGAGTCACAATTCCTCCCACAAGGCTACACCTACTCAAACTCACAGTTTCTATTAGTGACACTCCCAGTGAGATTTGGAGGCCGAATTGCATTCAAATGCCACATTCCACTCCCTGACCTCTTCAAACTTGTAACCACATTACACTGCAAGTCCATTTATTCTGCCTTCAAATGTGCCCATATCCTAGAGCAATAAGACAACAAAAGGAGATCAAGGGAATATAAATCACAAATGTAGAAGTCAAACTCTCACTATTTGCAGAAGATAAGATAGTATACCTAGTGATCCAAAAAAACTCGACCAGGGAACTCCTACAGCTGAAAAATACCTTCAGCAAAGTGGCAGAATACAAAATTAACTCAAAAAAATCTGTAGCCCTACTATATACCGATGAGGCATTGGTGGAGAAAGAAATCAGAGAAACATCACGTTTTACAATTGCCACAAACAACATAAAATATGATGGGGTAACTAACCAAAAACATGAAAGACCTGTACCATAAAAATTTTGAGTCTATAAAGAAAGAAACAAAAATGATACCAGAAAATGGAAAGAGCTCCCATGCTCTTGGATAGGTAGGATCAACATAGTAAAAATGGCAATCGTGCCAGAAGAAATCTATAGATTCAAAGCAATCCCCATCAAAACCCCAACACAATTATTCACAGATCTTGAAAGAAGAATTCTCAACTTTAAATGGAGAAACAAAGACCCAGGAGGGCCAAAACAGCCCTGCACAATAAAAGAAATTCTGGAGGCATCACCACCCCTGACTTCAAGCAGTAGTCTTGAAAACAGCTTGGTACTGGCACACAAATAGACAGGTAGACCAATGGAATAGAGTTGAAACCCTGATATTAACTCACACACCTATGTATACCTGATTTTTGACAAACAATCCAAATTTATACGATGAAAAAAGAGACAATCTTCAACAAATGGTGCTGGTGTAACTGGTTACAGACATGTAGAAGACTGCAGTTAGACCCAAGCCTATCACATTGCACAAAACGTAAGTCAAAATGGATCTAAGATCACAAAATACATCCAGCTACATTGAACCTATTAGAAGACAAATTGGGAAATACCCTACTTGGTACAAGAGACTGCTTCCTGAACATTACACCCTTAGCACAAACACTGAGGTCAACAATTGATAAATGAGACCTCCTGAAACTGAGAAGCTTCTGTAAGGCAATGGAGACACTCAGTAAGACAAAACGGCAGCCCACAGCCTGGGAAAAGTTATTCACCAACTCCACATCTGACAGAGTGCTGATCTCCAAAATACACAAAGAACTCAAGAAGCTAGTCTCCAAAACACCAAACAACCCAATTAAAAAGTGGGGTACAGAACTAAATAGACAATTCTCAATAGAGGAATCTAAAATGGCTGAAAGTCACATAAGAAAGTGTTCAACATCCTTAGCCATCAGGGAAATGCAAATCAAAACAACTCTGAGATACTATCTTATTCCTGTCAGAATGGCCAAAATCAAAAACACCTATGACAGTGCAAGCTGGAGAGGATGTGGAGAAAGGGGAATACTTCTCCACTGCTAGTGGGAGTTCCAACGTGTACAGCAACTTTGGAAATCAATTTGGCAACTCCTCAAGAAAATGAGAATCAGTCTGCCACAAGATTCAGCTATTCCACTCTTAGGCATATACCCAAAAAAAGCACATTCATAGAACAAGGAGATCTGTTCAACGATGTTGACAGCAGCACTATTTGTAATAGCCAGAAACTGGAAGCAGCCTAGATGCCTCTCAACCCAAGAATGGATAGAGAAAATGTGGTACATTTACACAATGGAGTACTACTCAGCAGAAAAAAAAAAATGGAATCTTGAAATTTGCAGGAAAATGGAAGGAACTAGAAAAAAAAAACATTCTGAGTGAAGTAACTCAATTGCAAAAAGCCAAACATGGTATATACTCACTCATATGCAGATTTTAGACATGGAGTAAGGGATCACCAGCCTACAATCCACACTGCCAAAGAAGCTAATAAACAATGAGGAACCTAAGAGAGACATACATGTTCCCTTGGAGAAGGGAAAAGGGTCAAGCTATGCTAAGTAAAGTGGGAGCACAGGAAGAGGGGGGAATGGAGCTAGGAGAATGAGAAGGGGAGAAGAGGAGGGAAGCAGAGGACATGAGGGAGCAGAAGAATAAATGATAACAAGAATGGAGATATAATAGATGGAGACATTTTTGGCTTACAGAGAAACCAGGCACTGGGGAAATGTCTGGAGATCTACAAAAATGACACCAGCTAACAATCTAAGCAACAGAGGAGAGGCTACCTTCAAAGCACTCCCCTGATAATGAGATTGATGACTAACTTATATGCCATCTTATAGTCTTCATCCATCAGCTGGTGGAAGTAGAAGCATATACCCACAACTAATCACCGTACTGAAACCCAGATGCCGAGAAGGACAAGTGAAGAGCACAGGGGTCCATACCAGGCTGGTGAAACCCACAGGAACAGCTGACCTGAACATAAAACTGGGATACCAGCATAGGACTGATCCAGACCCCAGGATTGTGGGTTTCTGTGAGTAATCCTCGGAAATCTACTGGACCTCCTATAGAAGTTCAGTATTATCCCTAGCATAGGTGTGGACTGTGGGAACCCATTCCATATAGAGGAATACTCCCTGAGCCAAGACACACAGGGGTGGGCTTAGGCCCTATCCCAAAGGATACAATACACTCTGATGACACCCTATGGAAGGCCTCACCATCCAGGGCAAGCAGAAAGGATTTGATAGATAGGGTTTATGAGGGGGTGGTAAGGGAGAATGGGTAGGAAAAGGGAACTGGGATTGTCATATAAAACAATCCTCTTTCTAATTCAAACAAAATATAGTTGAAAAATAAAAGAAAAAGTAAAGACAAAAAATCAAACTCTCCATAATATACCAGTATCAACTATTTTTAAAAGTTCAAAGTCTCTTTTGAGATTCATGCGTTTTCTTAATAGTAATCTCCTAAAAATTAAAATTAGAAAGAAATTCACAAATTCCCAACATACAACAGCACAGGATATTCATTACCATTCCAAAACACAGGCAAAGGAGCATAGTGAAGAAATATGGAACCAAATCAAAACCAAACCTAACTGGGCAAACTCCAAATTCTGCTTCTCCATGTCTGAAGTCAAAATACTCTACAGATCTTCAACTCCATTTAGCACTTTTAACTGCAGCATTCTTTTTCTCTATGGCTAATTCTACTCCCTGTTTTCAGTTTTCCTCAACAGGTATTCTTACAACTTAACATATCAAACATGGTGGGAGCTTCACAAAGATTCATAAAAATTTTCATCACTATAGGTGTTTCTTTGTGTATCACTTAAACTACTTAGTGATCATAGATGCAAGGAAGAAGGGACTCCAGAGGTGTATAGAACCTATCAGCTGTTCTGTGTTTATTATACCACATTTTTACACTGAAAAATTGATATAACACTATAACCAAATTTAACATTCATGAATTTGCATAATATGAACAAAAAGTACTTTTTTCTCACATTCTACAGATTACCTAGGCCTAAGTACTTGATGTTTATTTTTATGTAATTTCTTCGATATGAGGGAGATTGAATGATGCACTATCTATTAGCATGAACATAAATTATCAGGAGTTAGTTAAATGCTTTGAACACAAAGTTAGTAGTGAGTTTCTCCTAGGGCTTACAGTCTGTGTAGACACAGGCCCCAATAATACTACCATGGGTTTCATCTTGTGGAATGGGCTTTAAATGCTATTAGAAAACTGTTGTTTATTCCAATTATACTCATGATACTATTGTATCACTTAGAAGGTTTTCACAGCTCAGCCATTTTAATAACTGGGGTTCATAGCTTAATAGGATTGGTAATTTCTTTTCTCCTCTGGTAGGATGCATGAAATCTCTCAGCATTTCCACACTGATCCAGGGGTCAAACTTACAGGTCAATATTGTATTGATTTCTCACTGTCCCATGATGTAAGTCTGTGGTGTCTTCCGCAATAGGGCCTTACTTTCAAATTCTAGAACTTGACTAAGAATGTTAAAAATAGTCTGTAATGAATATTAACTCCCAGGAAAATAGCTCCAAAGAAGTAATATATTCATGGCATTGGCCTTTGTATTTGTTAGTCTAAAATGTCCAGTAGAGAAATTGTTGCCCTCTTATCCTTTGAACCCGTTTAAAAATGCTTATTCATGTATGGATACATAAAGACATTTCTAACGTTTTAGGTTCCCATGTGTCATATAAAAAATGACTTTCGTGTTATTTATCCTTCATCATATTCCCTCCTTTTCCTGGCCCTCCCTTTCTTCTCTACATTTAACCCTGCATGTAACGTGATTTTCCCTTTGTCCTTTACACAATTCTTTCCCAATATCTTTGCTGTCTTTAAAAACACTCTGATGCTCCCTTAATAGTTTTCTCATCTATACAGTAATTACAAGTAGAGCACATATATTTGAAAATCAGTAGTCAGTTTTAACTATGAATTTAACAAACTTTCAGGGGGAATATCCTTGAATTTGATCTGTGTTTCAGACCAGCCTAGAAATTGCTTTGTGATTTAGTCAACACCACCACTTAAGTATCTAAAATTGTGATCTTACATTATCTGATACCTCGAAGAATTTATCTTTAAAACTTATATGCAGTCGTCATGGAATGGGGAAATATAGTATTTGAAGAAACTGTAAAGGGTAGGGCGGTGGTGTTAGATGCCCTTAATCCCAGTAATAGGGATGCAGAGCCAGGCAGATCTCTGTGAGTTTGAGACCAGACTGCTTTACAAGAGGTAGATTCAGGACAGCCTCCCAAGACACAGAGAGACCCTGTCTTGAAAACAACACCCCCCCTGCACAAAAGAAAGAAACTGTAAATGGAAGTAATAACACAAAAAGTCATTAAGCTCTTTCTGATTCATGGTACATGTATGTAAAGGTAAGAAAATATGACAAGCACATGTCATTTCCTCTTTTAATTCCTGGAAACAAGTACTAAAGGCTAAAAACTCCTAAAAATTATAGGGATTTTCCAATAATATACTGACTGTTTTAGACATACTCATACACAAACATTTAGAATATATTGGTAGTGCTGGAATAAACAGACTTTTTCCTTAAAATAATAATTAATTCATAATAAAGTCTACACATTGTTTCCCTATCCACTTAGTTACTACTTAGCAACTTACCAAATCTCGGATATTTTTCCATATCTAAAATTTAAACCAACATGTATGAAAACATAGTTCAGTAGTAGGCTAGTTTCTTAGTTGGAGTAAAGCCATGATTTTATCTGTAACAGGAGACTGGGATCCGTGTTTCTTCTTTTTTTTTTCTTAGTTTCAATTTATTTCATGCATTACTGTGTGTAATATTCAACTGATATAGGATTAAATCCGGTTAAAATATTTGTTAAAGTCTGGGGTATGTGCTAACTTTTGTATTAGTTTTAAAATGTCTTAAAATTTATATTATCAAAATATGTAAACCACTGGAAAGTAGACTATTATAATTTACCTAAAATGATTTTTATTCATTGATAACTTAATTAATCCTGGATAAACCATATCTCGAGAGGTTGATTCTCAGAGAAATCACAAAGAAAGGAGAAAGCATTCTCTGTGGTTTCCTCCTCTTTCCTCTGAAGCATCTTAGGGTCCACTGCACAAGACTGTGATGATTTTGGGGCAATGTGCTCCTTCGTTGTTACAATTATTTTTAAAACATATTCCTACACTGTTCATAACCGTGAATTTAAAAACACGGAATTCTCGAAAAGTGCTTCTTGGTCATTACCGACTTAAAAAAAAAACATATTAAATCTGAAGACTTAATGCAGTACTCCTCCTCCAGACCCCTTCGGAAGGACCTGATACAGAAAGTGCATCACAATCTCATTCAGTGAACAGACTCAGCTGACTAGGTAACCAAAGGAACCAAACTTTCTCCTTGTTAGCGATATCCTTCACAGCAGCAAACACAATCACACTTCCAGGCTGCTGCAGAATAACTTTGAGCATTGTTTTAATTGTTTAAATTGAAGCTTCTCTTTATTTGTGATTTTACCCAAATCAGCAAACAGAGTTGCACTTCCAGTTTTGAGGAGAGTAGCTTTGAGCATGGAGTTACATTTTTTAAATGATCTCTCCTCCTTTGCGATTTCCTCTGAATACCAAACACAGTCACATTTCAGGTTGCAGGAGAGTGAATTGAGTGTGGGATTTCTTAGATTAAATGAAGGCTTCTCTTTGTTTTCGATTACTCCTGAGCCAAAAAATCAGATTCTTCTACCCTGCTGGCTATGGAATGTGCAGGTGACAATTCCCAAAGTGTCTACATTCCAATGAGTATAGTACCCCATCACTTTGAGCCACTAGGCTACACATCCACAGCCCTTTCTATTCATAGAAGCTACAGTGGAAGAAGCAAGATGCATCCACCCATGGTCAACGGCAACCTCAAGCCTGGACAAAAAGCAAATCCAATACTCCTTGACCTGAGAAACAACGAGCTCCCTTACAAGTCACCTGTCACCAAATCGTGTTCCTCGGTCAACCACAACTTTAACTCTAGCTTTTTCTGGAACTGCCATTCTATCTCCACTCAAAGCATGACCAACACAGACTCCAGAGGCATTGAGAAGAAGTATGTCCCTACGCAGAACCCTGTGTATTCATCCCCTGTGCCCAGTGGCACCAACAACGCAGCTCCAAAAAAGAGTCCTGGCAATGTGAATTATGTACCCCTGGACTTCCAGCTGCTATCCCAGAGCCCTCATTACAAGCCATCAAAATCTTCTCTCACATCAAATGAAAGTACAATATATCAAAGTGGGTTAAAGAAAAGGTCTAGGCCCTAGAAAAGACCATGCAGGAATGGACAAAGATGTGACATTCCTCAAGAATTTCCAAAGATGCCAAGCTACGGTAAAGGGGACCATCAGTCCCCACACCTCCTCACCTTTGTGAGTTTTATTCATGTAGTTCATGTCATGGGATGGCAATGGTTGTGTCCCTTCCTGTCATTGAGAGAAAATTAACAAGGGATTACAATTATGGAAACATGTATGTATGTTCTGCATGTATGGTGTGGCCACACATGCATGTATGAAGTATGATAGTAAATGTGTGATTGTTAACAAAAGAATGCTATTGTGTTGTCTTGGAATCCTTTAATTGCTAGGGAAGGAACAACAGTTAAAGTATAGGTTACTTGGGAGAGGAATTTCTGCTTTTGTTCCCACAGAGGCTGAAGAGCTATGGATTCCTTACAGACTGATGTTGTTTGATGGAGCGAGACGACCTGAAGCAGTGGCAAACATGATCCAAACATTTGTTTTCATTTAAATTTGGTTGGTTAGAAATGGTAGTGATCACAGTCAATCACCTTTTAAAGGAAAAGGGAGGAAAACGATATAGAAATGACACTTTGTATTGGAATGGAACTTCATTTGTTGATATTTGTACTGGAATAGATGTTCATTTGTTGATATTAGGTTGTCTAGATACATAGATATTCTTCAAACCCTTCAAAGACCTACAAAGACCTACGGAATATATGACAATTAAATGGGTTAAGGTCTTATGTTCACACAAGAACACCAATTATGTCTAAGAGGTAGGTGGGCATTAAAGAAATGAAAATTGCCTTTCACAAAGGTAGACTAGCCATTTGAGTAAGAAGCTACTTTTACCTGAACTGTTTGACTGTTGCTGTATAAACTAGACATGACGGACCTACAGGAAAATAACTAATTAAACAAGATGGACAGTCCTAAATGGTTCCTGCTTCATGGAGGAGTCTATCAGACATTCTACATGACACAGAAGAAAGGTATCCCACAAACTGCCAATGCAGGTGGACAGTTTAGAATTTCCTACTTTGCTGAGAAGTCTGCCAGACACATTGTGGCCTGTAGGCTAAAGATGGATGTCCCAATATTGCCGAGAATCTTGGGTTGACTGTCTAGGAAGCAAGATGTCTCTGTCAGTTCTAGAGTTTATATATAATCCTATGGTTTTGATGGAGTTGAAGACAGATAGTTATAGTAAAGCACTAAGATAGAATGGTTGATAAAATATTTTCTTTAAATCTTATAGTTCTTATTTGATAACTGCTTTGTTCTATATAAAGAGGGGGAGATGATGGAGCCCAGCCCTTATGGGGTCACTCTTCCTCCTATTTTCCCCACCTCACCCCACGAGCATCAACATCCTGTTGTGAACCTTACACCTGGGGTTTTTAATATAAGGCTGTTCCACAAAAATTAGGCTCTCCACAGGTAAGAGAGACATTCTCTCAGAAAAGGACTGGACGTCTTGTCATTTATCCAAATCTCCAGGATTTCAACCAATACTCAATTTACTGGTGGTTCAAGGCACCCACAATGAAGCTCTGTAGTTAGGCTAAATGGTTCCCTAATAGTGGATTACAAGTTAACAGGGTGCCTACTGAAGTTGGGAGATAGGATAAAGCAGGAAACTGGAAATTAAAACCACATGTTTCTAGCTGCCAAACTCTTTTGGTTTCAGGCATTGACACTTGGCCACCTTCTCTAATACAGTTACATCAGCTTGCTTTTGATCATGGTATTCTTCAGGGTTGAAGCCCTACTTTATGTTTATTTTTATTCCACAAGCTGGAAGCTTATCTGTGTGGGTTTCCGTATACTAAGGTCACACGACCCTTCATTCCATGTAGCTTCAGGCATTCTCCTTGAGCACTGGAGTTAACTATACTACCCAAATTAGTATCCCTTTCTGTGTTTAACTATACATTTTGTATTTTTTCCAAGGCTGAGCTTGCTTCTTTTCATTATAGATGTGCAGAACATTAGCCACTTATAACCCAAGATTAGAGTCAATGGTAGTCTGTCTAGACTTCATATGAGAGTTTATGCTTAGTCATGTTGTATTTAACAATGCTTCATTGGGTAAATATCCTTGGGGCCTGCTCTCTTTTGAAGGACAAAAATGCAGTAAACCTAAGGGAGAGTGGAGGGCTGAGAGGGCTGGGAGAATTCAAGGAAGAAGATTCTGCAGTCAGGATATATGGTATGAAAGAGAGAAAAATAAAGATCTGATAATGTTATGAGGATGGAAAGTAAGGAATACACTTGAATTCATTGGAACAAGAGAGGACTGATTATCAGGACACTGACAGCACTAAAAGAAATAAATTGGAATTGATGAAACAAAGAATTTTCTGGAAAGCAACAACACTATTCTTAGAATGAAGAAGCAGTAAAAAGAATGACAAAACTCTTGACATATTATACTTCCGATAGAAGATAAGTATCTAGAATGTTTTCAAAAAACATACAAATAATGAGAAAACAAAATTTTTCCTATAGAAATTTGGTACAATGCTGTCAGAAGATATAATAGGAATTGTTGAGGAATGGTAGTGGAACCAGTCTTCATCCCTAGTGCATGAATTTGCTTTGGCAGCCCATTTCTATGGAGGGATACTCTCTGAACCTAGATGCATGGGGAAGGATTTGGGTCCTGCACCAAATGATGTGACAGACTTTGATGATACACCATGGAGGCATCACCCTCCCTGAGGATTAGGTGGGGGTGTGTAATGGAGGTTGATGGCAGGCAGTAGTAGGAATTGAGGGAACTACCAACTTCCCCAATACAGCTATGGTCCCAAAAACAGCTTTGAATTGGCACAAAATAGCCAAAATATCCCTGATTCAAATTGAAATCCCTGATATTATCCCATGTACCTATGAACACCTGATTTTTGACAAAAAAGCTAAAGTTATACTACTTAGCTATAAAAATGAAAAAGAAAATATCTTCAACATATTGTGCTGGAATAACTGGATGCTGCCATGTAGAAGACTGCAGATACATCCATGTCTAATGCCATGCACAAAACTTTAGCCCAAATGGAACAAAGATGTCAACATAAATTCAACCACACTGAATATATTAGAAGAGACAGTGGGAATGACGCTTGAAGGAATTGGTACAGAAGATCGCTTCGAGATCATAAGAGCAATAGCACAGACACTGAGATCAACAATGCGTAAATGGGACCTCCTGAAACTGAGAACCTTCTGTAAGGCAGAGAACACAGTCAACAAGACATAACATCAGCCCACAGAATGGGGAAAGATATTGACCAACCCCGTATCCAAAAGAGGTCTGACCTCCAAAATTAAAACAAAGACAAGAAGCTAGCTTCCAAAACACCAAATACCAATTGAAAAGTGGGGTACAGAACTAATAGAGAATTCTCAAAGGAGGAATATAAAATGGCTGAGAGACACACAAGAAATTGCACAACATCCTCAGCCATCAGGGAAATGTAAAACGAAACAACTCTGAGATAACATCTCACTTTTGTAAGAATGGCTAAAATCAAAAACAATATTGACAGTTTATACTGGAGAGAATGTGGAGAAAAGGAAAAATTCCTCCAGTGCTGATGGGAATGCAAACTTATACAGCTACTTTGGAAATCAGTATGGTGATTCCTCAGGAAAATGGAAATCAGTGTAGCACAAGATCTAGCAATTCCACTCTCAGGCATACACCCAAAAGAAGCACTTTCATACAACAAGTACATCTTTTCAACTATGTTTATAGCAGAGTTATTTGCTATAACAAGAACTTGGAAGCAACCTAGATGCCCTTCAACTGAAGAATGGATAGAGAAAATGTGGTACATTTACCCAGGGAATAAAAATAATCAAAAACAGGAACAAATCAATGGAACCTTGAAATTCGCAGTCTAATAGATGGAACTAGAAGAAATCATTCTGATTGAGGTAACAAAGTCACTAAAAGAAAATCCTGGTATGTACTCACTGATATATGGATTTTAGATGAGGAAAAAATGGATTATCAGCCTACAATCCACACCACCAGAGAAGCTAGTAAACATGAGGACACTAAGAGAGACATACATGGTTCCTCAGAGAAGGGGGAAGGGACAATATCTCCTGAGCATGGGGAGAGAGGATAGGGAGCTAGGAGAAGGAAAAGGGGTGAAGAGGAAAGGTGAAGCGGACATGATGGACAGGAAGGTTGAGTCATTGGAAGACAGAGGAGAGCAAGATAAGAGATACCATAATAGAGGTAGACATTATATTCTTTTAGTATTTGTATTTTTTAATTTTATTTTTAAATTTTTTGTTATTAATTTTTAGTTCAAATTAGGAAGAAGATCGCTTCACATGCCAATCACTTCTTCCTCCCCTATCCCCAACCCTACCTCCAACCTGCTTTGCACACCATACACTCTACAATCCCCAGGCAGTATAGGGCCCTCCATGGGGCTCCCCAAAGTCCACAACATCATCCTGGGCCAGGCCTAGACCCTCCCTCATGTGTCTAGGCCAAGAGAGCATCCCTTTGCATGGGATGGGCTCTCAAAGTCCCTTCTTACACCAGGGAAAAGTACTAAACCACTACCAGGGACCCCCTACAGTTCGAAGGCCTCCTCATTGACCCATATTCAGGGGTCTGATTCAGTCCTGTGCTGGCCTCCCAGACAGCAGTCTGGGGTCCATGTGCTCCCACTTGTTCAGGCCAGCTGATTCTGTGGGTTTCACCAGCCTGAAACAGATCCTCATTCCTCCCTCTCTGCAACTAAGTTCCAGAGTTCAGTTCAGTATACATCTGTGGATGTTTGCCTCTGCTTCCATCAGCCCCTGGTTGAGGGCTCTAGGATGAAATAAAAAGTAGGCATCAGTCTCATTATAGGGGAAGGACATTTAGGTTATCCTCTCCACCATTGCCTAGATTGTCAGTTCATGTTATCCTCGTAGGTCTCTGGAAATCTCCCTAGTGCCAGATCTCTCCTTGAACCTATAATTGCTCCCTCTGATATGGTATCTCTCATTCTGCTCTCCTCCATTCTTCCCCCAACTCAACATTTCTGTTGCTCCATTTCCTCCTCTCCCCTCCTCTTTACCTCCTCTCATTCTGGCAGCACCCTGTCCCCTACACTCATGCTCCCAATTAGCTCATGAGATCCTGCCTCTTCTCATTGTCTGGGGTCCATGCATTTTTTCTTTAAGAGTCCTTCTTGTTTCCTAGTTTCTTTGGTGAAGAGGATTGTAGGCTGGTAATCTTTGCTCTATGTCTAAAATTCATATATGAGTGAGTACATACCATGTTTGTCATTTTGTGTCTGTGTTACCTCACTCAGGATGGTTTCTTCTAGTTCCATCCATTTGCCTGTGAATTTCAAGATTCCCTTGCTTTTTTCTGCTTAGTAGTAATCCATTGTGTAAATGCACCACATTTTCTCTATCCATTCTTCAGTTGAGGGGCATCAAATTTGCCTCACTCTCAAAGACATTATAGTTTTAAACAGAAATCAGGTACTAGGGAAATGTCCTGATATCTACAAAGATGATAACAAACAACAATCTAAGCAACAGTGGAGAGGCTACTTTAAATGCCTTTCCCTGATATAAAATGGATAACTAATTTAAAGGCCATCCTAGATCTGTCCTCCAGCAGCTGATGGAATTAGAAGCAGACACACACAGCTAAACACTGAATTGAACTGGAATCCAGTTGGAGAGAGGGAGGACTGATGAGCAAATAAGTCAAGAGCAGGCTGGTGAAACCCACAGAAACAGGTGACCTGAAAATGGGGAACTCATGGCACCCAGACTGATAGCTGAGGAACCAGCACAGGACTCATCGAGAATCCAGGAAGGTGGGTATCAGTGAGGATGCCTTGAAATCTATGGGACTTCTTGTAGAAGATCAGTATTTATCCATAGAATAGGAATGGACTTTGGGAGCCCTCTCCACATAGAGGACTACTCCTCAGGCTAGACACATGGGGGAAGGCCTGGGCCCTATCCCAAACGATAGAACAGACTCTGAAGAACCCCCATGGAAGGCCTTACCCTCCCTGGGCAGCCAAAATGGTATTGGATATGTAGCATGTTAGGGGTCAGGGGAGGAAGAGAGGTAGAAGGTACTGGGATGGACATGTAAAACAATCTTGTTTCTATTTTCAATAAAATGTAAATAATAACATATTTTAAAGGCTGGAGATGCTGGCGCACAACTTTAATCCCAGCACTCAGGAGGCAGAGGCAGGCAAATCTCTGTGTGTTTGAGACCAGACTCATCTAAAAGATCTAGGTTCAGGACACCCTCCAAAGCCAGGGAAACCCTGTGCTGAATCCCCGTCCAAAAAAGGCACAAAATTGTAAAGGTAATGAATACGAGAAAAAAATCCTTAAGCTCTTTCTGATTCATGGGACATGCAGTGTTAAGGTAGGAAAATGTGACAAGTACATGTCATTTCCTCCTTTACTTTCCAGTAAACAGGAAGTAAATCTAAAAATTGCTGAAAATTTTAGGGATTTTCTAATAACATTCTATTTTAGACACATTCATACAAAAACATTTATAATTATATTGGTAGTCTTGGAATAAACATTGCATTTTCAATAAAAATGGTAATACATTAACTTGTAATAAAGTCTAACCAATGCTTCCCTATCAATGTAGTTACTACTTAGGAACACAGATCTTCATCCAATTCTAAAATTTACACTATCATTTGTAAAAAGATAGTTCTGTAGTTGACGAGTTGCTTAGTTTGAGTGAAGCCATGATTCTATCTATAACAGGATAGAGGGTTTCATGTTGCTTTTTTATTCTTAACTTTGTTTTCTGCATTACTGTGTGTAATTTGCAACTGCTATAGGATTAAATCATATTAAAGTATTTGTTAGCGTGATATGTGTGCTAACTTTCTGTATTTGTTTTATAAAGTCTTAAAACTTACAGTGTCAAAATATGTAAATGTCGCTACATATTAGAATATTATATTTGACCTACAACTATTTTTACTCATTGATAATTCAATTACTACTGATTAAACCATATCTCGAGATGGTGATGCTGGGGGAAATCACAAAGAAAAAAGGAACCAGTACCTGTGGTTTCCTCCTCTTTCCTCTGAAGCCTCTAAGGGTCCACTGCTCAAGACTGTGATGTACTTTATGGCGATTTGCTCCTTCGTTGATTCAATTATTTTTAAAACGTATTCCTACACTATTCTGAGGCGTGGATTTAGAAACGCAGAAAGCGCGAAAAAACGCTTCTTGGCCATTATCGACTTTAAAACCCACATTAAAGCTTAAAGACTGACTGCAGTCACCCTCCCCTTACCCCTCAGAAGGACCCGCTACAGGAAGTCCATCACAATCCCATTCAGTGGACGGACCAGGTTGCCTAGGAAACCAAAGGAACCAAAGTTTCTCTTTGTTGCTGATTTCCTTCAGAGCAGCAAACACAGTCGCACTTGCATGCTGCAGCAGAATAGCTTTCACTGTTGGTTTAATTGTTTAAACGAAAGTTTCTCTTTATTTGCGATTTTATTCAATCAGCAAACACAATCGCACTTCCAGGTTGGAGGAGAGTAGCTTTGAGCACGGAATTTCATTTTTAAATAATCTCTCTTTATTTGCAATTTCCCCTGAGTATCAAACACACAGTGGCACATACAGGTTGCAGGAGAGTTGCTTGACCATGGGATTTATTCCGTTAAATGAAGGTTTCTCTTTGTTTGCGATTTCTCCGAAGCAGCAAACACAGGTCTCAGAAGAGTGGGATTGAGTGCATTTCTTCTTACATCTAAAGTTTGATGATTTCATTGTTTAAGTTTAAATCGTTTAAATTATGAACTTGGGACATACATATTTTACAAGACAGAATTCTTTGTTCAGCTTTGTTTTTTTTTTTTTCTAGACAAGACTTTATAGGTAAATCCTAAAGAGAGTTTTGCTTTTTAAATCCATCTTTTTCCGTTTATGTTACTAAATATTTCCTGTATCTGGATTGTGTAAAGGAAATGATGTGCAAGGTTACCATTAATATCTCCATGTACATCATGTGTCAGGAGGTCAGAGATCATCATTAGTGTGGGTTCTCCTCTTCTGCTTCATTTTTAGAAAGGATCTTTATTGTTTCTACCACTGCATATTGTAGTGTGCTTCTAGACAATGATCTGATCATTGCTTTTCAAATCCCCTCTCATTTTCCTCTTATGTTACCTTTTCGATACTTTGTTCTGTATAATCAGTCTTTTAATTGTAATTAAATGAATGGAAAGGAACTTACACACACACACACACACACACACACACACACACACACACACAATTCCACAATCTTCTGTTTATATTACCTGCAGGAAATATATAAATATTTCCTGTATCTCTACTATGTACAAGAAATTATGTGCAAGTTTACCATTAATATCTTCATGCATACTACATAGAGAAATAGCATATACTTAGCTTCAATATGTAATTAATCTTTATTGTTATATAAGAATATAACTTGTGTTGACTAGTTTATTTTAAAAATTAAGACACCTTGAAATACTTGGAATGAACATTACCACACATAAGCATTGTAAAAGGATTAAAATGATAAGTTTCTCTTTGAGGAGAGATTCACAGGGATAGACAACATAAATAAAATAGGAATATAGTTTCTACTAGGAGCCATTAATACCAAATATTAGTAAGGAACATTGACTTTCAGAGTCCCAAGCATTCAAACAGCATTACAAAGACATTAGGGTTATTCAAAATAAGGGATTTTGAAAAACAAGTTGCTAAAACATGCAAATTAGAGATGTGAAAGACAAAGAAAGGATTAACAATTAAATGAGGACTAAAGCCTTCAAAGAAGACTAAACAAGAAAGCAATTCTCAACAAATATTTACGGATAATCTATATGACAGGATGTCTGCACTTCTGTTTGTAACTAAATGTGCCCATAAAAAAGTGAAAACAAACCTGGTGGACTGTCAAATTTGGATTTTGGAGAATAAAAAATTGGGGGAAAAGGGAAGGAGGAGTGACAAAGAGATTCTAGTAAAGCAGTGCAGGACTAGGAGGGTAGGAACCACTGTCTTAAAGGTACATGTTACAATTCCAAGGATCATTAGGATTGGGGAAGTTAGAGAATCCTTAGGGCACAGCGCCACCTACCGTCCAAAAAATTGAGGATCCTAAGGAAAGGTCATTTAAAAGTTCTGAAAAGAAAGCTGGTGGCTCAGGGACACATTAATGTGTTCACTTCAGATGAACTCTTAAACTTTTATTTCAGTATGGAAATGGAACAGATGATTTCTGGATAGAGGGATCTATTTCATGCTTCCTTGTAAAAAAAATAAGGAATTCTTGCCCATGTCATTTTTTCCTGCCCATTCTTACACATACTAGTAATTCTGACAATCAAAGTAAATAATATAAAGCTGTTTTTTTATTTTATTTACAAACATGGGGGAACCAGAGAATATTGTAATGAGAACACACAATTTTCATCTTTGGATCCCAAATTTATTCAGTTAACCATTTGTTGTGATATTTATTCTTGGCTGACTCTATATGTTATATTTCCATGAATATTTTTGTCTACAGTTATTCTATGGATCACAAGTCTAGAAAAAACTACTTAAGTTAAATCTTCCATGCATTTTAACAGTGTGATGGATGTGATGGAGTGGTATGCTTATTTGGTGCAGTCTCCAGGTGGTGTTGAGCCCCCTGACACCCTGCTGAAATCAGTTTCACTTGATGCCTGCAGTGCTGGGAAGCACCTTCCTTTCAAAGTGACTGGCTGGTTTCCTGAGAAAACAGGGGTTTGTGCCTCAAAGCTAGGTCATAATGGTCATAGGACCAATTGAAGGTTCAGTCCTTTGTTCTCCATTGTTATGGCTTGGTGTGAAAGAGAGTGGAGATCCTCTTCCTGTTTTCCTTTGTCTCTCCTTACATCTATTTAAACCAACTGTGGGAAATTTACCAAAGGTCTAATACACTCCATTTAAAAAAAATGTAGCCAACAATGAAATGTTTACTGTTTTCAATTCCTGTCAGTTATGATCCTTGCTCCTTGAGTTTTTCTTAATTTTAGATTAGCTAGGTAGTTTCTCCCGAAAAAAAACTACAGTATTTTTTGTAAAGTAATATCTAATTTTTATGGAATTATTAACATCCTAAAACATGTTTCTATTCCTCCTCTTTATATTATAAATTATCTTTTATTTATATTGATGTGAAGTGTTTATTCATAATGAATAATGTCAGTGACCTTTTTATAGTAGATAGTATCTTGTGATGGTCCTTTATTGTTCTTTATATTTTATATTGTTTCTCTTTGTTTAGTATTTTGTAGCAAAGTAACTTTAACATGAGATTTGTTAAAACAATATCAAACATTCTCCTTAGTGTTGATGAACTATTATAAAATACCATTTAAATATATCTGAGTTTCATTGAATTTTCAGTTTTTGGTTTTCAATGAGTATGGGGTCACAGAGCTTCCTATCCTCACTAACTAAGTCTAGCACTTAGTAGTTTCTATTAAATTTCCCCAAGGTTGGTCCTTTCACTTTGCCACTTCCCTTTCCAAAATATAGTTTAGTTGGTTATTTCCTTAGAAATTTGGGAACCAAACATCATAATTCAGAGTTCAACCATTTGTGTATGGTCCAAAGAGTAACTTAGTGAGGAACTGAAACCTTGTGACACATTGGTCATTAGTAGTTAGGGCAGGAAGACAGTGATAGTCCACATGTGATTTAAGTAGACTTACATGGGTCTCCCATTAAAGAGCTGTTTACCAATGAAGGCTTTAAAAAAGCAAATTAATCCTTAATCTTGCAGATCCTTCCTCAAGGTAAAAACATGATAGAATATACCCAAATTAACGACCATAGCCATGTAGTTGGTGAGTATTTTGTTTTATATCAATTTTATACTTTAGGATGGAAATGTTAATGTAACATTTGAATAGGTAAGAAAAAGGACAGAATTTCACAAACATGCCAATAAAGTTGCTATCCTGATATTTACCTGTCATTTTTGTATAAATTCCTACACTTTTTGATATGTTAACAGTCTTTTTACTTTCATGATAAACACATTTGTAGTGGTGATACAAAAGAATGAAAATAGAAAACAAATTGTAATGGAAACTCTCCCTTGTCACTATAATTCATGCCATTGAAAAGCCAATGCATTAACCAGATTAGATTTCTGCTGCTTTATTTCACATGTATAATTTTATCATCGTTTCCATATCGGACCACAATTATTTCTATGCACTGTATAGCATTTAATGTTTTCACAAAAAAGTGAGGTGTGAAACTCCACCCTTAACACTAAAACAGGACTACTAGAGAAAACATTAATCTTTGCAACAGCACCTGGACAGCATTTTGAATTACACAAAGACAACCAAATATCCACTATTGAAATATTTTAACATATCCAAATGATTTCCATTTCTAAAGAAATATGTATTTACTTATTTTGTGATTTTTTTTTCTGTGTATGTGTTTTGCTTACAATTACGTTGTTTCACCAGATGTAGGCTGCTTCCCAAGGGCATCAGAAAAGAGTGTTGGATCACTGTAATGGAACTTACCAACTGTTGTAAACCGTCATTTGGGTGATGGGAAGAAAACACAGGTTCTCTGCTAGAACAAAAGTTTCCCTTAACTACTAAGTCAGGATTTTGAACATGGATTTTCCATGTTCATTTAAGTATTTTTAAACTGGTGGCCATATGTTTATGGCTTTGAGTCTTTTCTGGTTCGATGCTGAAGTCTATCACATTGTCTTTTTAATGGTGTTTTTACTTCAGTTTTCATTCAATGATTAAACAAGTCCAGATTCTTCTGTTACATATTCATTTCCCAAACTATATTAAAATAATTTTAATACTAAATTTAAATTATCTTGAGATTTATATGCTAATATACATGTATGAAAAGTTGCTGTTGCTATTGTCTGAGTGTTTGTGAATTTGGCCAAGTATATGGCTATCCAGTGAATATCCAGAAAGAATGGACTTGCAATCTGTGTGTTTTCTCACCCTGTTTCTGTGTCTATTCTTCACACAAGTTAGAGCATGTCATATAGCTAATGAAAATATTACATAGCTGGGTACAATGAATTGAATCAGACCTTATTGCATCACTCTTACAACTTTATACCTTCTCCTCCTCACAGATCCATGATCCTTGAGTAAAAGAGGTTTATGAAAATATCCCATTTAGACCTGAGTACTTCACAGTGTCTCAGAAAATTGCCCTGATGTGGGTCTTAGTATTAATTTCAAAATAAAAATTTAATGGCATTGGGAAAAATTGCAATGGGTTTTGAGAACGGATTGAAATTTTCTCTGTATTTTATTTATTCCTCAATTACTTCACTTGAATATAGAATATATGTTTTTTTCTCAAATTCATGTCCCCTAGGTTTCCGTTACTAAGTTAATGTTTGCTTAAATTAAAAACAATCTTATTTACATTAAAATCTTTGTCTCCTCTCCCTAGAATCTGCCTATGCCCACATACACCCACCATCATACTCCGCATACACAACCCAGGGTGTGTGAGCCCTCCCATGAGGGATGATGAAAGTCTGTCACATCATTTGGAGCAAGACCAAGGGCCTCCCTTGTGTATCTAGGCTCAGAAAGTATCCCTCCATAGAGAATGGGCTCCCACAGATCATTTGTGCACTTGGGATAAATTCTGCTGCCACTACAAAAGACCTTATACGCTGCATAGGCCTCCCAAATGACACCCACAATAAGGAGTCCTGGTTCTCTCTTATGCTGTATCCCCAGCTGTCTGACTGGAGTTCATGAGTTCCCATTTCTCAGGTCACCTGATTCTTTGAGTTCCCTGCCATGATCTGGATCCCTTTGCTCATCATTCTCTCTCTACACCTGAGTACAGCTCAGGGCACAGCACCCTGAACACTCCCAATCTCATCACCTAGGTTCCTGAAGAATTGGCTTTTATTTTTGTTAATGAATGACATATTTCATATATTTTGTGAATAACAACACATTATCCTATTTATGTCTTTTACTTGCTAGAATATATCCTGTATTCCAGATAATATAATGGTCTCCATGTTATTTTTTTTCTGCTTTAACTAGAGAGTACTACTGGAATGTAAATTTTAATTGTGTGACTGGTTACTTTCTAAAAACTTAGCACTTCAAAAGGGGAGGCTGGAACATAGATGTCAAATTACAAGTCATCCAGACCTACAAACTGAGCTATAAGCATACCTGGACCCGAAAGTGAGATTATGGTTTAAAATATGAAGAAAATACAGGACAGAATCAGAAATGGACTCACAAACAAAGACCTTTAGAATATATCTGGAAACAACATTGCCTGGTTGCATTGGTATTATTTAGGTCTCTCATGATAATAAATCAGGTCAAGTGTCACATAGGTCTTCTGTGTGGATATATTCATTTTGTGTATTAATTTAAATTACAAACAAGCTTGTGTTACATGTCAATCCCAGTTTCCTCTCACTTCCCTCCTCCCATACCCCCAAACTACCCATATTCCATCTCCTTTCTGCTCCCCAGGGAGGATGAGGCCTTCATTTGGGAATCATCAAAGTCTGTGGTATCATTTGGAAGAGGGCCTAGGTTCTTCCTGGTGTGTCTAGCCTGAGAGAGTATACCTCTATGTGGAATGCACTCCTAAACTCCATTCATATAAAAGGAATAAATACTGATCCACTACTAGAGGCTCCGTAGATTTCCCAGGAGTCCTAACTTACACAGAAGTTCAGATGGTCTGCATCAATCTGTTGCTGGTTTCTCTGCTATCAGAATTGTGTCCAGAAGCTCCCACTTGTTCAGCTCTGCTGTTTCTGTGGGTTTCTCCAGCCTGGTCTTGAACACTATACTCATCCCTATTCCCTCTCTGCAACTGGATTCCAGGAGTCTAGCTCAGTGTTTAGCTGTGGATGTCTGATTCTGCTTCCATAAGCTATTTGAGGAAGATTCTAGGATGCCCTATAAGGTAGACATCAATCTAATTATCAGGAAAGTGCATTTAGGGAAGCCTCTCCACTATTCCTTAGATTGTTAGTTGGGGTTGGTGGATGTACTTACATATTGTATAAATGGACACATCTATCATTGTGTATATGAATATCCAAATATATTTAAAACTGATCAAAGAAGAATGCTTAATTCTAATTGTTTATTATATGAACAAATAAAGCAGCAAATTAATTGTTCCACATGTTAATTTTCAATAAACTTCCACAGCACTTGTGTGAAATTTGGCTGCATTAACTCAATCACGTGTGAAAAAATATGTTCAAACAGTAACAAAATCCCTCTTAATGAGTCAAAGGAAAGATCTTTAGCAAGTACATATAGAGTTATAACATATCCTGTTCCCATTTTGAGTATTAATTTATTAACTTAGTGTCCCAGTTCAGATACTTATTTCACCACTTCATTCGATTATGTTCCCCATAAAATTATAGTTATCTGAACACACACACACACACACACACACACACACACACACACACACACACACACATCAAGATACTAACACATGTATATCTGTGTTTTGGGGATCACAAAAGACTCATTTATTGAAAATGTATGCTCAACTTGACCAAAATAAAAGAAAATATTTTTGGCAAAACTTCTTGATTTTTGACCCCCACATATATGAATAGAAAAGGCTGATTATGTAGAAATTCTTTCCCATTGTTTTGTTACTAACAAACAACAAGTGAGCAAAAGATGCAAAAAATCTCAATGAAAGTTTGAATATGATATTTGAAAAGTGACTATTGGGGTCAGCACAGTTTCTCAGGAACACATTGCTAACCATGTGATCTGTGAGAAGAGGGACTCTCAACCATCCCTGTACAAAAAAATAAGCAACTAAGTAATACTTCCTTTAACAGCAATGTGTAGGCAGAAGTTAGTATTCAGCTTGATACTACCACACTCTACTCCAAAATAAACACCCAAAGGCTTCTATTTATTAAAAACTATCTTCCTTAAGATCAAGCTTATTCTCGACTGTCTCTCTCTAATTACTAACCCATTTATATTAATCAGTGAATTTCCAGGTGGTTTAACATACCAGAGAAAAGCAGGACAACCTAACTCCCTGGCAATTACATGACAACTTTCTAGAGACTCACTCTCTGTGTACCTCTCAACAGAAATCTTCTATGCTGGAAGCCTTTCCTATATGTACCCCCTTGCTATATCATGCCTGGCCATTGACCAAAATAGCTTTATTCAGTAATCAAGAAGAGAAACATCT